>NC_091380.1:13397919-13512205 GCF_038502225.1 Cherax quadricarinatus
ATGAAGAATGTAAGGAGCTCAACATGAGATTTCAGGAAGTATTTACAGTGGAGGCTGAAGGGACACTGGGAAGGCAAAACAATGGGCTATACCAACAAGGGATATACCAACAATTGTTGGATGAATTACACACAACTGAGGAAGAGGTGTAGAAGCTCGTAAGTGACCTTGATACCTCAAAGGTGGTGGGACTGGACAACATCTCTCCATGGGTCCTTAGAGAGGGAGCAGAGACACTAGGTGTGCTACTAACCAAAATCTTCTACACTTTCCTTGAAACTGGGCAACTATCTGAAGTGTGGAAGAAGGCAAATGTAGTCCCCATCATTAAGAAATTAGACAGAAATGAAGCACTAAATTATATACCAGTGTGACTGACGTGTATTGTATGCAAAGTCATGGAGAAGATTATCGGGAGGAGAGTGGTGGAGCACCTGGAGCGGAACAAGATTATTAACGACGGTCAGCATGGATTCATGGAAGGCAAATCCTGTGTCACAAACCTACTAGAGTTTTATGACAAGGTAACTGAAGTAAGAAATGAGAGACAGGGGTGGGTTGTTGGCATTTTCTTCGACTGCAAGAAGGCCTTCGACACAGTTCCTCACAAGAGATTAGTACAGAAGATAGAGGATCAGGCACATATAACAGGAAGGGTACTACAATGGATCAGAGAATACCTAACAAGGTAATTGATGAAGTATCACAGTGGGCGCCTCTGACGAGTGGGGTCCCACAGGGGTCAGTCCTAGGACCAGTGCTGTTATTGATATATGTGAATGACACGAAGGAGTGTCCTTATTTGCAGATGATGTGAAGTTAATGGGGAGAATTAATCAGGTCTACAAAGAGATCTAGACAGGCTGGATGCGTGGTCCAGCAACTGGCTCGAATTTAATCCTCCCAAATGCAAAGTCATGAAGATCGGGGAAGGGCAAAGAAGACTGCAGACAGGGTATAGGCTAGGCGGCCAAAGGCAGCAAATCTCACTCAAGGAGAAAGATCTGGGGAGGAGTATAACACCGAGCACGTCGCCGGAAGCCCACATTAATCAAATAACTGCTGCGGCATATGGACGCCTGGCAAACCTATGAATAGCATTCCGATACCTCAGTAAGGAATCGTTCAAGACTCTATACACTGTGTATGTCAGACCCATACTGGAGTACGCAGCGCCAGTTTGGAACCCACACCTGGTCAAGCACATCAAGAAATTCGTGAAAGTGCAAAGGTTTGCAACAAGGCTGGTTCCAGGGCTAAGAGGAATGTCCTATGAAGAAAGAGTAAGGGAACTGGGTCTTACGACGCTGGAGGACAGGAAGGTCAGGGGAGACATGATAATGACGTACAAAATACTGCGTGGAATAAAATATACATTATGACACAAGATCATTTAATTCCAACTGAGCTGCTGTTCAGTATCTTGTAGGAAACTAAATTATTTGTGTAGCTGCTTGAAGAAATGTGTCTCACTAACATTATTAGAGGACAGGAACCATTTGTGAAGTTTGAAGTACAGTACATTCACTCTGAGAGATGTTATTATATGCTAGAGAGTCTTTGGAATTAGTATGTCTGTGTTCTTCTGGCAAGACTGCCATGGTGGGTCACTACCATGGTGGGTCACTGCCATGGTGGGTCACTCTGCCATGGTGGATCACTACCATGGTGGGTCACTCTGCCATGGTGGATCACTACCAAGGTGGGTCACTCTACCATGGTGGGTCACTACCATGGTGGGTCACTCTGCCATGGTGGATCACTACCAAGGTGGGTCACTCTACCATGGTGGGTCACTCAGCCATGGTGGGTCACTCTAACAAGGTGGGTCACTCTACCATGGTGGGTCACTCTACCAAGGTGGGTCACTCTACCATGGTGGGTCACTCTACAAACGTGGGTCACTCTGCCATGGTGGGTCACTCTACCAAGGAGGGTCACTCCACCAAGGTGGGTCGCTCTGCCATGGTGGGTCACTCTACCATGGTGGGTCACTCTACCATGGGGGATCACTCTGCCATGGTGGGGCACTCTGCCATGGTGGGTCACTACCATGGAGGTCACTCTGCCATGGTGGGTCACTCTACAAGGGTGGGTCACTCTACCATGGGGGTCACTCTACAATGGGGTCACTCTACCATGGTGGGTCAGTCTACCATGGTGGGTCACTCTACCATGGTGGGTCACTCTACCATGGGGGTCACTCTGCCATGGTGGGTCACTCTACTATGGGGGTCACTCTGCAATGGTGGGTCACTCTACCATGGTGGATCACTCTTCCATGGTGGGTCACTCTACCATGGTGGGTCGCTCTACCATAACGGGTCACTATGCCATGGTGGGTCACTCTACCATGGTAGGTCACTCTACCATGGGGTCACTCTGCCATGGTGGGTCGCTCTACCATTGTGGGTCACTCTCTCAGTAGTAGTAACCAGTTACCAGTCTCAGTAGTAGTAACCAGTTACCAGTACCGTCTGACTCAACGATCAACCGTCTCTTGAGTCACGGTCTTTCATATTGTGCTGACCTCAGCAGTATTCAAAGACCCACTGGGTACTGGGCAGCCGGCGAGCCAGTATTACTAGAGTGAGCAAGGAGATAGGTAACGGCACGGTCTCTCTCCACATAACAGCAATTATAAGTAAAACAGCCTACGTGAGTATTTCTACCCTGATCCACGTATCGAACTCCCACATGATAAATGGTGTGCAGCGGTGTGGAGCGTGGATTTACGTTTTTAAGGGTAATTCAAGGCGTTTGAAGGCTGTTTGTGTGAGTAGCGCCAGGGTCAAAGGTGAGTCTCCAGCCACCAGACTACCCTCACACACCACCCCGAGCCAGCCAAGCTGACTCCCCTCACAGCTTTCATCCTGCAAGCCTGTTGCAGCCGTTTCAAGCTTCCTGGCTTAGTTCGTGTGCTAATTGCTTCAATCTCCGAGGGGTTGACCCGGATTTTGCAATTAAGCCAGTCAGTAAGCCAGACTGTGGAAGTGAACGCCAGTCAGCCTATCATCCAGCCTGTCTCCTGTCATCCAACTGCTCCTCCGTGCTTTGTGCATCGTTACACGTCTTCCAGTCATCCATTCTCGTGGGGTAAGCCAGTCAGCCAACCCAGCTTTTAACCCAGCTGAGAGAGAGAAGTAAGCCACGCAGTAAGAAGTAAGCCAGATTCCTCTGAAGTATTGTTTATATCGCTTTGTGCTTCCTGTTGGATGCTAAGAGTGGTTTTCACCATTCCTGTGGCATAGAGTGGGTTAAACCATCTGTGGGTGAGTGGGGCGCGCGGCAGCCTCCCCGTTCCCCCCCCACCACTCTTCCCCCCACTCTCTCCCACCACCCGGGGTGCGCGGCAGAAGCAACCACCCCACCAGCCATCCACTCATCTACCTGTGGTTGTTTGCACCCTTGTACCGGGTCCTAGTACTGTTTTGGCTCACATAATTGGTCAAGAGATTGTAGCTGGTGCCAACGAGATAAAGCCAGTTATGTGAGTTCGCCTAGAAAGCACATTCTTCACGACAACAGTGAATGTCGGAGGCATCATCACCGCGAGGGACACCATACACCCGCCTCCACCAGTACTCACCGTCCGTCTCCTACTCTCGACTTCAGTGATAATTTTCCTGAGACATTTTCTTGCCTTTAAAGACATTTGCGTGTGTGAGACATTTATAGTAAATTGCTTGTGTACTCTAAACCTTGTGTTTTTTCAGTGTAAACGCAGTATTTTTGACTCATTATTTTTTAGAATATTTTTTCAGTGTTTTTACTTATCTTATATTTTTTTTTTCTGTGTTTTTTCTTATGCTACTCCTGTCTGTAGTAAGTATTATTGTGTAGTGTACCAGTCAGTCACCTGTGTGAAGTGATTCAATTTTTTTTTATTGTATTCTTTCAGCGTTGTATTCTGCAGTGATATTTACCCCAGTATACCAAATTTTCTATTTTTTTCTATATGTGTCATTTTTTTTTCGTATGCCAACAGTGTCTCATTTCTCTAATTTTTTCGCAGACTGTGTACCATTATTTTTGCCAGCAAATTTTTGTCGTATCAGTCACAGCAAGATTTTGTATCCACAGTAGGATTTTGTTGTAAGAATATTTAATGAAGTGTGCTTCGTCACTGTAAGTGTTAACTTACCTGTTTTGTTCCTGTGTTTTATTTTATTCATATTTTCATAATTCTTGAACAAATTCACTCTTGATGCAATTTCAATTACTTTTAACGTAAAGTGTTTCCTTACTCTGTTGAGTAAATTGTTTTGTCTAATTTACAATTAAGAGTTAAAGTGTTCAATCAGTTTATTTTTTTTTCTTCATAATTTTAATTCATTATTTTACCTGAGTTTTCCCAGTGCAACTTTATTACTGCAGTGATTATTTCTACACCTTATTTTGTTGCATTTGTTCTGAAGTGAATTATTTTGTTGAACTGTTCTGCAGTGAATTCTTTTCTTTTATTGATATTTTGTGCATTATATTTTAATTTTGTCTATGCATTCTTAGAAAATACTTAAATTTCCCAGTTTACAATTTAATAATTTTATTTTACACTTTCACATTGATTTAAAAATTTTAATTAATTAATTTCTTTATTAGCAAGAGTAAAGACAGCTCATTTTGAATTTAATTCAGTCTCCAGTAATATTTTTACTTGTATATTTCAATATAAATTTTTTTTCCCTTGGTCAATAGTCCTTTAAATTGAGTTTTTATTCCTCTTGCAGTGTATTTAGGTATTATTCTGCAGAATTAGTTGTATATCTTTTCATTTCAATTCTAGAATTTTATATCATTTTTATTGTTCATTATTTTTGCCTTATTTGTTCTCGTGCTACTTTGCCATTATGTCTCACATACCGTCAAGTGATACTTTAGTGAATGTCGACACTCAGACCTCTCAGGCTACTACTGCTGGTCCTGTCATCAGTCCTCACAGTTCCTTACCGACTGACAGACCGACTCAGACACCGAGATATTATAGTTATACTCGTGATTCCCTTGATGCGTTACCTTTATTCAATGGCCATGTACATAGTCTTGAAGCATGGTTTGCAGCCATTCGTTCTCGTGCTAGTGCTCTAGCTGAAGGTCCTCCTTCAGAGGAAAGCCTTATCAGAATTGCTAAAGAAGCTCTTTATCGATCTCCTGCTGCTGTTCACGTTGTTGATCTCCTTGATATGCGAGACTTCAGGAATCTTACTAGGTGGTCACAATATGAGGACCTGATTCGTTCTTTCCTTGTCCCAGTAAAAACAGCTGATCCATATGTCGTTCTTAGAGAACTAGTGAATGCTACACCCATGAGTACTGAATCGTTGAGTGCATTTGCTGTTAGATTAGATAAACTTTTATCATCATTTATCAATGCTGTCCAATCATCATCTTTTCTCTCTGAAGAGGCTAAACCATTTACAGAATCAATTGCTAAAATAGCAGCTTTTGGAGCAATTAAAGAACTAATGCCGCCTGCTTCTGTGTGTGCTTATGAGGCTGATCCTCCAACTGTAACGATGGAACCACTTACAGCCTTAAATCATGTACGTTCCTTGTGCCCCCAGGGTACTTTCCCTTGTATTAAAAGTAATGTCACAAATATGCCTCAGTCTGCACCACCTCTTGTTTGCGCCACAGAGACAAATCGTGGTCGTCAACCATCTCAGAGATCATCAAGAACCAGTGTACAGAGTCGTTATACACCTCGTAGTATTCATAGTACATTCAGTAACCATAGTCGGCGGAATTGTTACAACTGTGGTTTCCGTGGACATATTGCAATTAATTGTCCTGATAGTTATCCTAAGAGACGTCGTACTGATGATGAGTACTCAGATCTTCCTTACTGTACTTATCATAGAATAAATGGACATGACACATCTGAGTGTAATGCTCTCTATAACCTTCAGTACTCTAGATCTCGTGGTCGTTCCAACCGCAGAACCCGTCGAGGAAACAGATCTCGTGGTTATCAAAATAACCAGAACCAGGCTCATTCTTTCAATTCTCAACCTAACCAGAACCAGGCTCGATTTTCCAATTCGGGGGAATTCGAGCGCCCCAGTCAAACCGTCCCTTGGTGACAGTAGGTGATAATGAGTACACCATCCCCGTTCACAACTCCTTTGAAGCCTTAAGCAGTCTCGAGAATGACAACCCTGCTGATGCTTCACATGTCTCTGACATAGATGATTTTGGGGATGGAGTAGAACAAGTCTTTTCTGATGAAAATCCACCTTTTTGTTTGCACATAACTTCCAATGCAACTATAGGCCCTATAGTGCAAGCATCTGTTTATAATGCGCCCGTTCAATTGTTCATGGACTCTGGTGCGCAAATCAATATTATTAGGTCTAGTTTGTTTAAGGATAAGAAGTTACGACATGTCCTTCTCGTAGAACCGACTCCTGTGTCCTCCCTTAGTGGAGTATCTGGTTCTCACCTGCGTGTCCGAGGTACGACTGCCCTAACCTTTTCTATCCAAGGTAGAGACTTCACTGTTTCCTTCCTTGTTGTCGATCAGATTACTTTCCCTGGTGACCTTCTACTGGGATTTGCTTCCATGCGAGACTTACGCATTGTGCTCGACCCTTATCGATGGCATGCAAAAATTGACGACTTGATCGTTCCATTCTGGGGTTACCAGCTTGGATCAGAAATCTGTTATACTGCTGCAGAGTATGATGTACGGATTAAGTCCTTACAAGCTAATGCATTCTCCAGTAGCGTACCCAAGCGGTCAGGCACTGGTAATTCTGTCACTCCCATCAGTGTTCCACCTATACCTTCAGATTTGCAGGATAGTCCGATGCCTCAAGTGTCCGAGGACGCTCAGATTGCCTTGAGTGCACAACCTATCCCTGCAATGCCTGCTAGTTCGAGTAGTAGTTTCTCCACAGGGGACGCCTTGTCGGAAAACAATTACTTGCAACTAGTAATGCCATCTCTTGTTGATGTCACATGCCGTCTGCAGAAAGACGTCTCTGTTGCGGCTAGTGCTCTCACTAGAGTGTCTGTAGTTGTTCCTAGTGTTCCAGATGGTGATAACGTCCTAGTTGACAGTGATTCCTGCAAAGTAAAGGGTCTATTTGTTGAACCATCCTTACATGTTGTAAGAGATAGTAAGATCCATTTCTACCTGGCCAACACTTCTGGTCACAGTGTTCGCCTTAGGGCAAATACCAATCTTGTTGACCTTGTTCACTATCCTTACCCTGTTCAGGTAGAGGATGAGTTGTCACCTGACCAGTGGGTCGGTGCTATTTCTGCCGGGGAGACCTCATCCACTGCACTGGATCAATCTGTTCCACCAGTTGAGGAGAAAGACTTAGCTCCCACTGACTTCCCAGATGAAGTCAAGCGTTTGTTGACTCTGTTGAACAAACGTCGTAAAGCCATTGCTTTACCAGGTGAGAAGATGGGTATAACGAACTTATTGTCCCATCGTATTCCACTTGAACCTGGTACTAGACCTATCTACATACCTGCGTACAGAATGCCTCATTCACAAGTTGCTGTCGCAGAAGAATTGATCAATCAAATGCTTGATGATGGAGTTATTGCACCTAGCAATTCACCTTGGAATGCACCCTTGATACTAGTACCTAAGAAGGATGGTACTTGGCGTCCAGTAATTGACTTTAGGAAGTTAAACGCAAAAACCATTCCAGATCGCTTTCCACTCCCTGTACTGGGTGATCTTTTACGTAATATTGGAGATAACAAAGTCTTTTCAACCCTGGATTTGTTACAAGGGTTTTGGCAAGTCCCTCTTCACGAGGACAGCCAAGAGCTAACTGCATTCTCCACTCCTACAGGTCATTATCACTACCTCCGAATGGCATTTGGATTACGATCTTCCCCTATCACGTTCTCAAGGCTCATGACTAATATCTTTAGAGGTCTCATAGGTAATGCACTTATGGTGTACTTAGATGACGTAATCGTCATGTCTAAAGACGTGGATACACACTTGAAAAGACTTGATGTAGTACTTGGTAAGCTTGAAGAAGCCAATTTAAAGATCAAACTGTCAAAATGTCAATTTTTCAGATCAGAAATTAAGTTTCTTGGTCACGTAGTCACTCCTAGAGGGGTTACGACTGACCAAAGTAAAGTAACTGCAGTACTAAATTTTCCAACTCCCAAAACTGCTGATGCCGTAAGATCCTTTGTGGGCTTAGCAGGTTTTTATAGATCTTTCATTGCCAATTTTTCTTCCATAGCTGCTCCTCTAACTGAGTTGCTTAAGAAAGATGCTCCTTTTGTTTGGACCTTCCGTCAAGAAAGAGCATTCCAAACTCTAAAAGAAAAGCTAACATCTGCTCCAATTTTGAAATTTCCAGATTTTTCTAAGCCTTTCTATCTGACAACTGATGCTAGTTCAATTGGCATAGGTGCCGTACTAGCTCAGAAGACCGATGGCAAGTACAACGCAGTTGCATTTGCTAGCCGAGTCCTTACGAAGGCTGAACGTAATTATACAGTAACTGAGCAAGAAGCTTTAGCAATAGTATGGTCTTTAAAGCACTTCCGAGACATTATTTATCAGTACTCTGTTCATGTCTTGACAGATCATGCTCCACTGATACCCTTATTCCAGAACAAACAACCTACTGGAAGGTTAGCTAGATGGACCTTGACTATCCAAGAGTTCAATCCCACCTTTGAGCATTTACCTGGCAAGTCAAATGTAGTCGCAGATGCCTTATCGCGACATGTTAGTATAGTAACTGCAGACCCTCCATTTAGTGCTGAAGATGTAAAGAATGCTCAACGAACAGATCCCATGTGGTCTGGTGTGATTCGATTCCTGCTCCAGGAAGATCTTATTCTGACTGTGAAGCCACCAGCACCCATCAGTGACTTTGTCATGAACCAAGAATTACTCTATCGAACAGCCGAGTTGGGTACTCCTAGCAGAAGAGTATACCAGTTAGTAATTCCACAGTCACTAGTGAATGTAGCCTTACAGCTAGTTCACGATGTACCAGGTGTTGCACACCCTGGTATGGATCGTTCAGTAAAACAAGCCAGATTGAAATACTTTTGGCCTCGAATGGCAACTGATATTTCTGAGTATGTTAGGAAATGTAGTGTCTGCATGCAACATAAAGGCAATGCTAATGGTCCTAATCCAATCCAAGTGTATCCAACTACAAGCGAACCTTGGGAAAGAGTTGCGCTAGATTTGTTAACTAATTTCCAATGTTCCCTCCAAGGCAACAAACATCTGTGTGTTATGGTAGACCATTTCACCAGATATTGCGAGTTAGTTCCTATTGCAGATAAGACTGCCGAGACAGTAGCCAAAGCGTTTAAAGAACGCATTATCTGCAGGCATACCACCCCAAAGTCCTTAGTAACAGATAATGGAGGTGAATTCTGTAATGAGATTCTTGAAAATTTGTGTACTTTATACAAGATCTCTAAATCCACCATTGTTCCTCATCATCCTGCCAGCAATGGGTTAGTGGAACGAACCAATAAGAAAGTACTTGATGTCTTGAGAGCCACTATCAACCCCAATAGTGAAACTTGGGATGAAGTTATACCAGATGTCCAGTGTGCTATAAATTCTGCTTACAATGTTTCTATAGGTGACACTCCACATTATGCATTGTATGGTGTAGATAAGCGTTTGCCTTATGAGTTGTTATATTCTAATCCGAAACCAAATTACAACCCTGATGATTTCGTAGCAACTCGTACCAGCTTAGCTCAAAGTGTGTTTAGAAGAATCCGTGAAACACTTCATAAATCAACAGCTGAATTCACAAGAGTCGCAAATACTCGAGTAAAGCCATCCAAAATCAAAGTAGGTTCGAGAGTTATGCTGATTAACTTTAACAAAACGTCTGCAATGCCAAAGCTTGATCAAAAGTTTGTTGGTCCTTATCGAGTAGTTGAACATATCACTGGTAATAAGTATAAGGTTAGAGAGATTAGTACTGGTCAGTATAAAGAATCGCATTTGGATCATATGAAGTTAGTATGTGATGATAATGACGTTCCAACCCAGACTAATGTGACAGACGCTGACAATCCTCCTGATCCTGTACTCTCTTCCTCTGATACTCAGTCAGATGATCAACCTGAATGTCGTTATTCCCTACGTACACGACAGGTATTGAGAAATCCTCAAGTATCATTTGTAACTTCCAATTCAGAGTTGCCTCAAATACAGCATGAGTTAGCCAATGCTACAGAGTTTGATCCTCCCAGAGATGACACCCATTCTGCATATGTCAATCACACCCTAGCAGAGTTGGGGTTAAATGTAAATAACCTGTATAGATAATTACAGTATCAACTTATCAGTATTCAAGAATTTTTTTTTTGTGTTCATGTTCTCTCCGCATTCTGAGAGTTAACAGTCTAGATTTGTGTGCACCGAATCTGCCTTTCTGTTAAACACTCTTTCTTTGTATATATTCCTTCCTCAGAATCCGTAGATCACACGAATACAGATCGATCGATCAAAATTTTTTTTTTTTTATCACTTGTAATCTCAATGTTGAGTTCGTTGTTCTTAAGTTGTACTATAGTATACCTTGTATTGCATTACAGTTTCCGTTAAGTAAGCTTTCATTCCAATGTTCTACTTATGTATCTATAATGTTTCATGTTGTGTACTTTGACATTGTATAGAATCAGCCCAAGCCGTATACCTACCATCTCTAGTTTGTATTAGTTGTATGTCGGGACGACATACGTTAGCGTCGCCGAGCTCTCAGTAGTAGTAACCAGTTACCAACCGTCCGTTGACCCAACGATCAACCGTCTCTTGAGTCACGGTCTTTCATATTGTGCTGAGTTGACTCTATTTCAAAGACCCACTCTCTGGGTACTGGGCAGTCCGGCTAGCCAGTATTAACACGAGTGAGCAAGGAGATAGGTAACGGCAAGGGCTCTCTCCATATAACAGCGATTATACGTATAACAGCCTACGTGAGTATTTCTACCCTAATCCACGTATTCGAACTCCCACATGATAACTACCATGGTGGGTCACTCTGACATTGTGGGTCACACTACCATGGTAGGTCACACTGCAATGGTGGGTCACTGCCATGGAGGGTCACTCTACCATGGTGGGTCACTGCCATGGTGGGTCACACTGCAATGGTGGGTCACTCTACCATGGTGGGTCACACTACCATGGTGGGTCACTCTACCATGGTGGGTCACTCTACCATGGTGGGTCACTCTACCATGGTGGGTCACTCTACCATGGTGGGTCACTCTACCATGGTGGGTCACACTACCATGGTTGGTCACTCTACCATGGTGGGTTACACTACCATGGTGGGTCACACTACCATGGTGGGTCACACTACCATTGTGGGTCACTGCCATGGTGGGTCACTCTACCATGGTGGGTCACACTGCAATGGTGGGTCACTCTACCATGGTGGGTCACACTACCATGGTGGGTCATTCTACCATGGTGGGTCACTCTACCATGGTGGGTCACTCTACCATGGTGGGTCACTCTACCATGGTGGGTCACACTACCATGGTGGGTCACTCTACCATGGTGGGTTACACTACCATGGTGGGTCACACTACCATGATGGGTCACACTACCATGGTGGGTCACTGCCATGGTGGGTCACTCTACCATTGTTGGTCACACTGCAATGGTGGGTCACTCTACCATGGTGGGTCACACTACCATGGTGGGTCACTCTACCATGGTGGGTCACTCTACCATGGTGGGTCACTCTACCATTGTGGGTCATTCTACCATGGTGGGTCACTACCATGGTGGGTCACACTACCATGGTGGGTCACTCTACCATGGTGGGTTACACTACCATGGTGGGTCACACTACCATGGTGGGTCACACTACCATTGTGGGTCATTCTACCATGGTGGGTCACTCTACCATGGTGGGTCACACTACCATGGTGGGTCACACTACCATGGTGGGTCACACTACCATGGTGGGTCACACTACCATGGTGGGTCACTCTACCATTGTGGGTCATTCTACCATGGTGGGTCACTCTACCATGGTGGGTCACACTACCATGGTGGGTCACACTACCATGGTGGGTTACACTACCATGGTGGGTCACACTACCATGGTGGGTCACACTACCATGGTGGGTCACACTACCATGGTGGGTCACACTACCATGGTGGGTCACTCTACCATGGTGGGTCACTCTACCATGGTGGGTCACTCTACCATGGTGGGTCACACTACCATGGTGGGTCACACTACCATGGTGGGTCACTCTACCATGGTGGGTCACACTACCATGGTGGGTCACTCTACCATGGTGGGTCACTCTACCATGGTGGGTCACTCTACCATGGTGGGTCGCTCTACCATGGTGGGTCACTCTACCATGGTGGGTCACTCTACCATGGTGGGTCACTGCCATGGTGGGTCACTCTACCATGGGGGTCACTCTGCCATGGTGGGTCACTCGACCATGGTGGGTCACACTACCATGGTGGGTCACACTACCATGGTGGGTCACACTACCATGGTGGGTCACACTACCATGGTGGGTCACACTACCATGGTGGGTCACTCTACCATGGTGGGTCACACTACCATGGTGGGTCACTCTACCATGGTGGGTCACACTACCATGGTGGGTCACACTACCATGGTGGGTCACACTACCATGGTGGGTCACACTACCATGGTGGGTCACACTACCATGGTGGGTCACACTACCATGGTGGGTCACACTACCATGGTGGGTCACACTACCATGGTGGGTCACACTACCATGGTGGGTCACTCTACCATGGTGGGTCACTCTACCATGGTGGGTCACTCTACCATGGTGGGTCACACTACCATGGTGGGTCACACTACCATGGTGGGTCACTCTACCATGGTGGGTCACACTACCATGGTGGGTCACACTACCATGGTGGGTCACACTACCATGGTGGGTCACTCTACCATGGTGGGTCACTCTACCATGGTGGGTCACACTACCATGGTGGGTCACACTACCATGGTGGGTCACACTACCATGGTGGGTCACTCTACCATGGTGGGTCACTCTACCATGGTGGGTCACTCTACCATGGTGGGTCACTCTACCATGGTGGGTCACTCTACCATGGTGGGTCACACTACCATGGTGGGTCACACTACCATGGTGGGTCACTCTACCATGGTGGGTCACACTACCATGGTGGGTCACTCTACCATGGTGGGTCACTCTACCATGGTGGGTCACTCTACCATGGTGGGTCACACTACCATGGTGGGTCACTCTACCATGGTGGGTCACTCTACCATGGTGGGTCACACTACCATGGTGGGTCACTCTACCATGGTGGGTCACACTACCATGGTGGGTCACACTACCATGGTGGGTCACACTACCATGGTGGGTCACACTACCATGGTGGGTCACACTACCATGGTGGGTCACACTACCATGGTGGGTCACTCTACCATGGTGGGTCACACTACCATGGTGGGTCACTCTACCATGGTGGGTCACACTACCATGGTGGGTCACACTACCATGGTGGGTCACACTACCATGGTGGGTCACACTACCATGGTGGGTCACACTACCATGGTGGGTCACACTACCATGGTGGGTCACACTACCATGGTGGGTCACACTACCATGGTGGGTCACACTACCATGGTGGGTCACGGCAAATTTGTTAAAAAAATAAGAAACACAAGTGGAAAGTTTAGTGAAAATAATATCATTATCTATGTTCATAACTTTTTATTACAGTAATAAATCAAAAACTATGTACTAAACTTTGCATGTAATAAACAACATTATAAATGTGGATAAATGAAATAACATTATAAATGTTATGGTAGTGTAATATGTTTTAATAATATTATTGACTTTATCCCATATTTTACCATCTGTTCTATATTGTTTAACAGTTTGTCATATAAATTCCAAATCAACAATTAATATTTACTTATTAAAGTAACAATGATTTACTATTTATTTTTATATATTTTTATTTATTTGATTTATTTACTAGGAACAATAAACTAATATAAAATATTAGGGTAAACTTGGTATCATCAATAACTTTTTATACTTACCAGCACAAAAACAAAGTGAATGATCTTCTCCTCATAACAGGAGTTCTCAATAGGTCAATAACAGTCTTCTTGATCATTGTTTCTTTTGTAGTTTCATTCACAAGTTCAATGTTACTGTTGGTTACTGACATAGTTCCATCAACAGTGTTACTGTTGGTTACTGACAAAGTTCCATCAGCAGTGTTACTGTTGGTTACTGACATAGTTCCATCAACAGTGTTACTGTTGGTTACTGACATAGTTCCATCAGCAGTGTTACTGTTGGTTACTGACAAAGTTCCATCAGCAGTGTTACTGTTGGTTACTGACAAAGTTCCATCAACAGTGTTACTGTTGGTTACTGACAAAGTTCCATCAACAGAACCAAACTGTCAGTAAGAATAACAAATGAGCGATTAATTTAAGCTGATTCTCTAAGTCAAGATGTGATTCATAACTTAAACTGATTCTCTAAGTCAAGATGTGATTCATAATTTAAACTGATTCTCTAAGTCAAGATGTGATTCATAATTTAAACTGATTCTCTAAGTAAAGATGTGATTCATAATTTAAACTGATTCTCTAAGTCAAGATGTGATTCATAATTTAAACTGATTCTCTAAGTAAAGATGTGATTCATAACTTAAACTGATTCTCTAAGTAAAGATGTGATTCATAATTTAAACTGATTCTCTAAGTCAAGATGTGATTCATAATTTAAACTGATTCTCTAAGTCAAGATGTGATTCATAATTTAAACTGATTCTCTAAGTCAAGATGTGATTCATAATTTAAACTGATTCTCTAAGTCAAGATGTGATTCATAATTTAAACTGATTCTCTAAGTCAAGATGTGATTCATAATTTAAACTGATTCTCTAAGTCAAGATGTGATTCATAATTTAAACTGATTCTCTAAGTCAAGATGTGATTCATAATTTAAACTGATTCTCTAAGTCAAGATGTGATTCATAATCAGTTTAAGTAAATAATATAAATAGTGAATCTAGAGGCACAATATTATAACAGGAATATACAAATAATCCGAACTTATGAAACTGATATGAATGACATAATCCGTCCTATTTAGGCCATAGTCTGCCTCATAAGTGCAGGTTATTTATCTTATTATTTCATGTACATGTCAGTGGAAATTTGCTTAATTTTTTTCCTAATTTTCGGAGAAAAGAAAAAAAATTCGTCATGGGCAAGTTACCTGGACGTTGTGAAGGTCCATCAGATGTCTTGGTAGGTCAACATTATTGACTCTAGCAACTCTCTGTATAATGTTCTTGGCTTCATCATTACGACCCTCAGCCACTAACCATCTAACACTCTCTGGCAGTAACCTAAACCAAAACTAAACTTTTATTAACAAACACAATGTAAGGGACAGTAAAAGTCTTTATTGTTATTTCTGAAGTAATAAACCTGTATATATGCAAAACAACCATTGTGAAAGAAGACTGAATTTCCAAGTACTTTAGTGACTTCTCACATTATCAAAGGTCTAGACCACACCACACCATCACATCCCACAACAAAGCAACACCTGATGCACTACGACACCCAACTCGGAAGAAAAGAGGAATACTGCAGCAGTCCCATTGGCCAAACTAGACCGGTCCTTCACGACATCCCACTAACAAAATATTCTAACCAAGAAATAAGATTTATCATTTTCCACTGTATTATTAAACTCTTCCCAAATTCTATTAATTATTAATGTATCTAATTTATACAGACCAAAGGAAATATTCATATTATTTTCAAAACTGTTTTTTATGAAGCAAGATTCAATTATATTCCTGTCGACCATGGACTTGCTTGATACAACTTTCTCAACTTTTTGAAAATCAATTGGATGGTTAAAATCTCTCACATGAATTAATAGAGCATTGGAATCTTGTCCAGTTCTAATGCTATATTTATGCTGTTTTAATCTTAGTTTGAGACTTACCAGTTTGACCGTAATAAACTTTATCTCAAATTTTACAAGGAATCTTATAGACACATCAATCAGCATTTTTGGGGGAATTCGTTATTAAAAGTTTTTTTTACTGTATCAAGAATTTTAAATACAACTTTAACATTAAAAGTCTTAAGAAGAGAAGGCATATCAACCAAGTTTTCATGGTAAGGGAGAACAAACATATTTTTAGTTGAATAAGGCAGGTTGTCCCTTTTTGGATTGTAAAAAGTATTTCTAGAAATTGTTAAAAATCTATCACTTACGTTTCTTGGGTATTTCAGATTAATATTATGTTTCATCAATTCTGGATATTTCTTCATTTATGAACTCTGGACTACAAATACACAAAGCTCTCAAAAAATGATGAGAAAACAGACAGTTTAACTCTATCTTGATGTGAAGAATAATAGTGTTCATAGGAACAGATTTTGTAGGTTTTCTGTAAATTTTAAATTTGAATTTGTTATTACTCTTAATAATTAAAACATCTTGAAAAGGCAATGAGTTATTTTCTTTAAACTCAACAGTAAAGTTTATAGAATGGGCTAAGCTATTTAATTTTCCAAGGAAATGGTGTATATCTACATTTTTGGGCATAAGACACAAAATATCATCAACATATCTGAACCATTTAGCTCTATTAGGGAGGATTGTGTTAAGCAACCTTGTTTCAAAAAATTCCATGTATAGGTTACTAAGAACCGGTGAAAGAGGATTTCCCATTGCCAAACCAAACTTCTGAGTGTAAAACTTATCATTAAATACAAATTTTGCATCAACAATGCAAAGTTTATTAAGTTTAATGATAGTAGGAACTGGCAAAGGTAAATCATTGTTAACGAGTTCTTCAGATGAGAAACTTAATAAATCATCAACAGGAACGTTCGTAAACAAGGAAGTAACAACAAAACTAACCATGTTAAATTCATTTAAGTCGGTCAAGAAGCTTCATTTATAAACTAAATCTATGTTGCTTTTAACATCAAAGTTAGAAATTTTGCCAACAATAGGGCTCAAAATTATCCAAATGGCTTGTTGGCATTTTGAGCCCTATTGTTGGCAAAACTTCTAACTTTAATGGTAAAAACAACATAGATTTAGTTGATAAATTAAGCAGAACTTGCAATCTTGGCTAAAATGGCAATGCTCATCTTGCCATATAGGACAAGTGAAAATTTGTGTATGCAATAATCTCGCCAAAATCATTCTGAACCTAACGAAAAAAATATATTTCACTGTGTTTGTTTAGTATTAAATTATTGTAAACAAATCTAAAATATATTTAGTTGGGTTAGGCTAAAATAAACTGCACTTGTTTTAATAAGGTTAGGTTTATAATTTTGCACCAAAAGTTCCTTTTGGTGCAAAATTATGAATTTTTACATCAACATTAATGAAAAAATATATCTTTAAACGTATAAGAGTAAATTTTAGAAAGGACTTAATTTTAAATGAGTTCTTGCTAATTGACCAGTTTTACATATTCGGCACATGTATATATATATGTATATATATATATGTATATATGTATATATATATATATATATATATATATATAATGTGTAAATTCAAGAATTATGTGGATTAAAGTAAAGGTTGGATGCGAGAAGTGGGTCATAATAAGCGTGTATGCACCTGGAGAAGAGAGGAATGCAGAGGAGAGAGAGAGATTTTGGTGAATGTATAGGAGCCTTTGAACCAAGTGAGAGAGTAATTGTGGTAGGGGACCTGAATGCTAAAGTAGGAGAAACTTTTAGGGTGTGGTAGGTAAGTTTGGGGTGCCAGGTGTAAATGATAATGGGAGCCCTTTGATTGAACTTTGTATAGAAAGGGGTTCAGTTATAGGTAATACATATTTTAAGAAAAAGAGGATAAATAAGTATACAAGATATGATGTAGAGCGAAATGACAGTAGTTTGTTGGATTATGTATTGGTAGATAAAAGACTGTTGAGTAGACTTCAGGATGTACATGTTTATAGAGGGGCCACAGATATATCAGATCACTTTCTAGTTGTAGCTACACTGAGAGTAAAAGGTAGATGGGATACAAGGAGAATAGAAGCATCAGGGAAGAGAGAGGTGAAGGTTTATAAGCTAAAAGAGGAGGCAGTTAGGGTAAGATATAAACAGCTATTGGAGGATAGATGGGCTAATGAGAGCATAGGCAATGGGGTCGAAGAGGTATAGGGTAGGTTTAAAAATGTAGTGTTAGAGTGTTCAGCAGAAGTTTGTGGTTACAGGAAAGTGGGTGCGGGAGGGAAGAGGAGCGATTGGTGGAATGATGATGTAAAGAGAGTAGTAAGGGAGAAAAAGTTAGCATATGAGAAGTTTTTACAAAGTAGAAGTGATGCAAGGAGGGAAGAGTATATGGAGAAAAAGAGAGAGGTTAAGAGAGTGGTGAAGCAATGAAAAAAGAGAGCAAATGAGAGAGTGGGTGAGATGTTATCAACAAATTTTGTTGAAAATAAGAAAAAGTTTTGGAGTGAGATTAACAAGTTAAGAAAGCCTAGAGAACAAATGGATTTGTCAGTTAAAAATAGGAGAGGAGAGTTATTAAATGGAGAGTTAGAGGTATTGGGAAGATGGAGGGAATATTTTGAGGAATTGTTAAATGTTGATGAAGATAGGGAAGCTGTGATTTCGTGTACAGGACAAGGAAGAATAACATCTTGTAGGAGTGAGGAAGAGCCAGTTGTGAGTGTGGGGGAAGTTCGTGAGGCAGTAGGTAAAATGAAAGGGGGTAAGGCAGCCGGGATTGATGGGATAAAGATAGAAATGTTAAAAGCAGGTGGGGATATAGTTTTGGAGTGGTTGGTGCAATTATTTAATAAATGTATGGAAGAGGGTAAGGTACCTAGGGATTGGCAGAGAGCATGCATAGTTCCTTTGTATAAAGGCAAAGGGGATAAAAGAGGGTGCAAAAATTATAGGGGGATAAGTCTGCTGAGTATACCTGGTAAAGTGTATGGTAGAGTTATTATTGAAAGAATTAAGAGTAAGACGGAGAATAGGATAGCAGATGAACAAGGAGGCTTTAGGAAAGGTAGGGGGTGTGTGGACCAGGTGTTTACAGTGAAACATATAAGTGAACAGTATTTAGATAAGGCTAAAGAGGTCTTTGTGGCATTTATGGATTTGGAAAAGGCGTATGACAGGGTGGATAGGGGGGCAATGTGGCAGATGTTGCAAGTGTATGGTGTAGGAGGTAGGATGGTATAAACCTTGGTAATAAATACCGACAAGTTGGTTTAGAAAGACATGTAAGCAAACACTATAACATATTTATTAGAAAACGTTTCGGTCCTGGGACCTTGATCACTTCTAACATACAGAGGTAGAAAGACATTATATATAGAGGCGGAGAGTGAGATGTGACGCACGTGACCTGAGGAATGTCATAAGAACATAAGAATGGAGGCCTTCTACAGTGTTCCTCCATTCTTATGTTCTTATGACATTCCTCAGGTCACGTGCGTCACATCTCACTCTTCGCTTATATATATATAATATCTTTCTACCTCTGTATGTTAGAAGTGATCAAGGTCCCAGGACCGAAACGTTTTCTAATAAATATGTTACAGTGTTTGCTTACGTGTCTTTCTAAACCAGGAGGTAGGTTACTGAAAGCAGTGAAGAGTTTTTACGAGGATAGTGAGGCTCAAGTTAGAGTATGTAGGAAAGAGGGAAATTATTTCCCAGTAAAAGTAGGCCTTAGACAAGGATGTGTGATGTCACCGTGGTTGTTTAATATATTTATAGATGGGATTGTAAGAGAAGTAAATGCGAGGGTCTTGGCAAGAGGAGTGGAGTTAAAAGATAAAGAATCACACACAAAATGGGAGTTGTCACAGTTGCTCTTTGCTGATGACACTGTGCTCTTGGGAGATTCTGAAGAGAAGTTGCAGAGATTGGTGGATGAATTTGGTAGGGTGTGCAAAAGAAAAAAATTAAAGGTGAATACAGGAAAGAGTAAGGTTATGAGGATAACAAAAAGATTAAGTGATGAAAGATTGAATATCAGATTGGAGGGAGAGAGTATGGAGGAGGTGAATGTATTCAAATATTTGGGAGTGGACGTGTCAGCGGATGGGTCTATTAAAGATGAGGTGAATCATAGAATTGACGAGGGGAAAAGAGTGAGTGGTGCACTTAGGAGTCTGTGGAGACAAAGAACTTTGTCCTTGGAGGCAAAGAGGGGAATATATGAGAGTATAGTTTTACCAACGCTCTTATATGGGTGTGAAGCATGGGTGATGAATGTTGCAGCGAGGAGAAGGCTGGAGGCAGTGGAGATGTCATGTCTGAGGGCAATGTGTGGTGTGAATATAATGCAGAGAATTCGTAGTTTGGAAGTTAGGAGGAGGTGCAGGATTACCAAAACTGTTGTCCAGAGGGCTGAGGAAGGGTTGTTGAGGTGGTTCGGACATGTAGAGAGAATGGAGCGAAACAGAATGACTTCAAGAGTGTATCAGTCTGTAGTGGAAGAAAGGCGGGGTAGGGGTCGGCCTAGGAAAGGTTGGAGAGAGAGGGTAAAGGAGGTTTTGCGTGCGAGGGGCTTGGACTTCCAGCAGGCATGTGTGAGCGTGTTTGATAGGAGTGAATAGAGACAAATGGTTTTTAATACTTGACGTGCTGTTGGAGTGTGAGCAAAGTAACATTTATGAAGGGGTTCAGGGAAACCGGCAGGCCGGATTTGAGTCCTGGAGATGGGAAGTACAGTGCCTGCACTCTGAAGGAGGGGTGTTAATGTTGCAGTTTAAAAACTGTAGTGTAAAGCACCCTTCTGGCAAGACAGTGATGGAGTGAATGATGGTGAAAGTTTTTCTTTTTCGGGCCACCCTGCCTTGGTGGGAATCGGCCAGTGTGATAAAAAAAATATATATATAATATATACATACATATATATACATATATATACATATATACACATATATCATATAAATACATATATATATATATATAAATATACATATATATATATATATATATATATATATATATATATATATATATATATATATATATATATATATACATATATAAATATATATATATATATATATTATAGGTAGTAGGTTGGTAGACAGCAACCGCCCAGGGAGGTACTACCGTCCTGCCAAGTGAGTGTAAAACGAAAGCCTGTAATTGTTTTACATGATGGTAGGATTGCTGGTGTCCTTTTTTCTGTCTCATGAACATGCAAGATTTCAGGTACGTCTTGCTACTTCTACTTACACTTAGGTCACACTACACATACATGTACAAGCACATATATACACACCCCTCTGGGTTTTCTTCTATTTTCTTTCTAGTTCTTATTCTTGTTTATTTCCTCTTATCTCCATGGGGAAGTGGAACAGAATTCTTCCTCCGTAAGCCATGCGTGTTGTAAGAGGCAACTAAAATGCCGGGAGCAAGGGGCTAGTAACCTCTTCTCCTGTATATATTACTAAATGTAAAAGGAGAAACTTTCGTTTTTCCTTTTGGGCCACCCCGCCTCGGTGGG
Organism: Cherax quadricarinatus; assembly: GCF_038502225.1. Lineage (NCBI taxonomy): Eukaryota > Metazoa > Arthropoda > Malacostraca > Decapoda > Parastacidae > Cherax > Cherax quadricarinatus. Next base: position 13,419,442 of record NC_091380.1, read on the forward strand.
ATACGGCCGGTGTGTTGAAAGAAAGAAAGAATATATATATATATGCAAAACAACCACTCTGAAAGAATAGAGAAATTCCAAGCGCTTTCGTGACTACTCACATTATCAAGGAACTATGAAAGTGAAGCATCCAAGGAAGCTTATATATATAAGGGGTCCGGCCAGCACCTCACTATCAGATCCCACAACGGTTAAACACGTGACGCGCGGCGAGCCAACTTGGATAGGTCCTTTGCACAACTCACCCCCAAGCTATTCTACCCAAGAAATTTTAAAAATTATTTGTCCAGAATTTGGGAAGAATTTAATAATACACTGGACAAATAATTTTTTAATTTTCTTGGGTAGAATAGCTTGGGGGTGAGTTGTGCAAAGGACCTATCCAAGTTGGCTCGCTGCACGTCACGTGTTTAACCGTTGTGGGATCTGATAGTGAGGTGCTGGCCGGACCCCTTATATAGCTTCCTTGGATGCTTCACTTTCATAGTTCCTTGATAATGTGAGTAGTCACGAAAGCGCTTGGAATTTCTCTATTCTTTCAGAGTGGTTGTTTTGCATATTTTGAAATCACCTGTTTACTGTGATCTTATTGCATATATATATATATCGTGCCGAATAGGCAGAACTTGCGATCTTGGCTTAAATAGCAACGCTCATCTTGCCATATAGGACAAGTGAAAATTTATGTATGCAATAATTTCGCCAAAATCATTCTGAACCTAAAGAAAAAAATATATTTCACTGTGTTTGTTTAGTATTAAATTGCTGTAAACAAATCTAAAATATATTTAGTTGGATTAGGCTAAAACAAATTGTTCTTGTTATAATAAGGTTAGGTAAGTTTTCTAAGTTCCTTTTGGTGCAAAATTAAAAATTTTTTCATTAACATTAATGAAAGAAATATATCTTTAAACGTATAAGAGAAAATTTTAGAAAGGACTTAATTTTAAACGAGTTCTTGCTAATTGACCAGTTTTACATATTCGGCACGACATATATATATATATATATATATATATATATATATATATATATATATATATATATATATATATATATATATATATATATATATATATATGTGTGTGTGTGTGTGTGTGTGTGTGTGTGTGTGTGTGTGTGTGTGTGTGTGTGCAAAGAATTCGCAAGAGCAGGCGATATATACGCAAACACTGATCTCTGGCCGAAGGAGACTCGAACCTACGTACCTTGGAGCAAGGTAAACAGTGCCTTACCATTCTCACCACACTGGACCAATACCTTGGCATCCAGCTTGCGCTAGACGTTTGATCCAAGGCAGCCAGCTTTCAGGGAGAAGGCTTACAGCTTTTCATCTCATCCCCTGCATGCATCAGCCTTACTAGAGATTTTAACAATGCAAGGAATTCGCAAGGCATATGATAGAGTGGATAGGGAAGCAATGTGGCAGATGTTGCAAGTATATGGAATAGGTAGTAAGTTACTAAGTGCTGTGAAGAGTTTTTATGAGTATAGTGAGGCTCAGGATAGAGTACGAAGAGCAGGGACACATCTGTCAGAACTGGTAGAGGACGGGGTAGAGGACGTGGAAGGGGAAGTGGAGGAGGAAGACATCTACAGCCGGCTCACCCTCTACTAACACAGTCCCAGCGGCAGAACCTGAGGACAAATCAGCAAAACACAGGAGGTGCAACAAATCATAGTCCACCCTCCCAGGCACCTAGGCAGTGCTCTCGCTGTCACCAGAAGGGGCATACTGCCAACAACTGTCTCCGAGATATCAGGTGCAATTATTGTTTCAAGAAAGGACATCAGTAGGACCAGTGTTGGAAGAAAAAGGAACTTGACAGACAGGACCACCTGTTTAGAGACCTGTTCTCTGAACAAACTAGCAGAATCTCTGAACTGGTGAACACTCTCACATGTCACCCACTCAGCTACTCCTATCTCAGCCCAGCAGGTGGTATTGTACTTTATACAAGACCACAGACCTATATCCCTACAGCTGCCTCAGTACCCTACCTCTCTCAAGGGAAGGCACTTTACATGCCTTACACACCCACTACCTCAAGCTGACCACATCATGAGGAGCCAGTCTATCAGCATCCTGTCGGCCAACATTAGAGGTTTCATTACTAATGTTGGAGAGCTCACACGTAGTTTTGTGTGTTGGAGAGCTCACACATAGTTTTCTGAACACTTGACGTCCCGACATGATAGCTGTTGTTGGAACATTTCTGGACGACACTACTCCAGAAAATTTTGCAAGAATTGCTGGCTATACCTCATGGATGAGAAGAGACAGCAAGGGCAAGGAGGAGGTGTTGCTGTGTGCTTCTCTAAAAGTGTTCATACCCATCACATTGATGTTGCCACCCCAACTCAGCTTGAAATGATGTTCTTCAATCTCTGCATAAACACTAGTACCTCTGTACTAGCATGTGCAATGTACAGACCTCAGTGGCAACATGCAGACCCCATCAACTTCCTAATGGAAAATATGGACTCCCTTCTGGTACAACACAACTGTCAACATATCATAATTCTTGGTGACCTCAACCAACACGTTATACAGAGGGACTTTGATGACCTTCTTGCAGTATTTGACATGAGAAACTTTGTTGATTTCCCTACTCAAATCTCTGGCTCCTCCCTTGACCCAGTAGTGAGTGATCTGGCAGAAGGTTATAGTCACTTGTCAACCCCTCTGCTACGTTGGATCATCTGACCACAAGGCTGCTTTTACTACATTTAAGATCTCAACAGAACGAGGTGAGGAGTCCACACGCACAACCTGGCTATGGGAAAGAGGTAATTGCCCAGCCCTTTACTCTGAGCTCGCCATCACCGATTGGAATGATTTTCTCCTTGTGGATGTTGACAACCAAGTGAAAGCCTTCACTGGACACCTCCTTAATCTACAACAAGAACACATTCCTCACCGGCAATATGTGACGAACCCTACAGATCAGCCTTGGTTTGGATCTCGTTGTAGAGAGGCTGCTACTGCTAATTACAAAGCATGGCGAAGGTATAAGAGACATCCTACCACCTATAACAGGAACTTGCACAGACAAGCCTGTAGGCATATGGGTGATATTCAAAAGTGGGTCATTGCTAAATTGGAGGTGGACACTAAAAGAAAGCTAGCATTAGGTAGAGTAGGCTCCAAAACCTGGTGGTCCCTGGTCAAGTACAGACAAGGTTATCTGCCTGATGAACTCATTCCACTCTAAACCTACAGGATGGGACCACCTCTACTAGTAGTCAAGAGGAGGCGGACCTCTTTGCTGAACACTTTGCTACCAAAATGCAAGTTCCTGATCCAGCAAGGGACCCTCCTTGGCTAGCTGCAAGAACTGTGTCAAAATTGTCAGCGGTGACAATAAGGCAGGAGGAGGTGCATTTCCTTCTTAAATCATTTGACCAAGAAAAGGCTGTGGGCTCAGACAAGTTGAACCCAAGAATGCTGAAAAGATGTGCAGACCAGCTAGCAGCACCTCTAACCCGCATCTTTCAGCACTGCCTAGCACAGTGTAAGTGGCCCTCTCTGTGGAAAGAGGCAAATGTAGTTCCTGTTAAGAAAAAGAAGAGCAGAGCAGATGTCAGGAACTACAGACCAGTGTCACTCCTGTCAATCACTTGGAAGATCCTTGAGACAATAATCTCAAGACAAATGACAGAGTTTTTTGACTACAACTCACTACTTTGTGGCCGTCAATATGACTTCAGGAAAGGTTACTCTGCTGCTGATCTGTTGTCTAACCTCTCCACTAAGTGGCACCAGTCACTAGATGAATCCAAAGTCAACTGTGTGGTAGCACTGGACATTGCTGGTGCTTTCTACCAGGTGTGGCACCAGGGCCTCTTAGTAAAACTTCAAGCACTGGGAATTGCAGGCTCTATGCTATGTCTCCTCAGTGATTACCTTCATGGTAGATCTCTAAGGGTAGTTCTCAATGGAATGGAATCAGCAAGACATCCTATTGGGGCAAGTGTTCCACAAGGGAGCGTGTTTGGACCATTGTTATGGAATATCTAATTCAATGATCTTCTTCAGCTCATCCCAGAATCTCATGCATATGCAGACAACTGTACACTGACATTCACTTATCCAAGAGAAGAAATGCCAGCTGCTCTAAGCTACATCAATCACCAGCTTGGGGAAATAGATGGCAAGTAACATTTGCACCTGAGAAAAAGCAAATGATGATGGTCTCTAGGCACCATGATGGTAATGCTGGTGCAGTAGTAAGGATGAATGGGAGGGTGTTGGCACCTGGGGAAGAAGTTGATATCCTTGGGGTGAAATTTGACTCCAAACTGACCATGAAGAACCATGTTGTAAATCTTGCAAACAAGGCAGCCAGGAAGCTTACAGCACTTCGCCGTATCACGCATCTGCTTGACAGTAGGGGTTGCAAGATTCTGTACGAGGCACAAGTGCGCTCACGCCTTGAGTATGCTACACTTTCTTGGTTTGCCTGCCCCACCCTCTCATCTGCGACTGCTTGACAGAGTAGAGAACAGAGCAAGACGTCTCATCTCTCTCCTGGACCCATCCTGGATAGATCTGGCATTTCAGCAGAGCCTTCAACACAGGAGGGATGTGGGTGGCCTTACTGTTATGTACAAGGCCAATATTGTCAAAGTACCACACTTGGATCCACTTCAAGGACAGCATGAAACAAGCTTTTATGCCACAAGACGGGCAGAAAGCAGCAACTTCACTCTGGCTGTACCCTTCTCCAGAACATCACTCCATCTGAGATCATATATACCCAGGATGACTTGTGTATGGAACACATTCGTACAGCATAATGATGTCAACGAGACAAAGTCAGTTGATCAAATGAAAATGCTGGCCCACAGATGGCTCCAACTTCATCCTGTTCCCTACTTGTATGTCTCATAACAATAAAAATGCTTTCAAATGAGCTGATGTAGGTAACAGCTCTTAGCTTGCCAATAAATTTAGGAATCCTTAACCTGTAAATAGCTGTCAATAAAGCTAGGGATCCTTAACCTTGTCAAACCCTGTGTAAAAAAAAAAAAAAAAAAAAAAACACAATGAAATATATTTTTTTTTCACTAGGTTCAGAATGATTTTAGCAAAATTATTGTATACACACACAAGTTTTTGCTTGCCTTATTCGGCAAGCCAAACTCACAAGTTTTGCCTATTTGGCACTACTTTCTGTTACAGTGTAATACTAAGCAAATTTAGCATCAATGTTGCATCTCCTGGACATCATCTTTCATGTCCAGATGGTAGATAAAACTCAGGCATCCTACTGAAGGCAGCTCATTAGGGATACCTAATAATACCCTAATACAAATATTAATATTCTCTGCTCAGACGTTGTGCTGAGCGTTTGTCAGCTGCTTCTGCTCAGTCCCGACACCTGGTGGAGGAGCTTTTGATACATCAACAACAATGGCGACTGGTTTTCGCCGGAGAGTTAATACTGTTTGTATTGAACTAATAAGGGGCACAATCACCAGCACATTGATTAATGTGTTAGTGCCAGCAATCGTTCATGATATATATGACATCCAGCGTGAATCCCTGTGTGGCGTCACCTTGAATGGACTTTCCCGGATTTTCATCAAGTTTTGTGAAGCTCAGACCTATGAGCAGATTGTCAACCAGTACCAGGATGTTAGCAAGCAAGTCACCCCAGCAGTCACTGTTAAGTTGCACGACGTTTCACGATACTATACATAGGTACATGTGCGAAACGTGCCTTTTGAGGCCAATGAAGTCGACATAGGTTACGCTTTTGAACGTTCTGGGAAGATCCACCAGGTTACTATGGGTCGGTGGTCTGACGGCCTCTATGCTGGTCTTCAAGAGGGGTCCTTCACTTTGAAAATGTCCCTACACAAGCCAATTCCTTCGTATGTGCACCTGGAGGATTTTCGTTCCCAGGTGTACGTTACGTATCCTAGACAGAGACGAACTTGCCGCCTCTGCGGCGTTTTGGATCACATTGCAGCACAATGTGTTCAGCACCAGTCGCCCTCGGGACGTGGTCGCTGTCCGGACAGTGAGGTTTCCCGTCAGACTCCAGAAGATGAAGTCGTCGAGGACTTGCCGCGCCTGACATCGTGGAGTGCTTAGGTTTGTCTCAGCGTATGGCGGTTTTGGTGTTAGAAAATGTGACATACCCGTAGCAATTAAGGATTATCGACCCATATCGTTAATGTGTAGTTACTATAAATTATATGCAAAAATTTTAATGAATAGGATTAACAAAAGTGTTTGATAAGGTAATCCATAAGGGTCAGTTTGGCGTGCCGGGTAGGTCGATGTATGATGGTCATGGGAATATCAGGGAGTTTATCAAGGAATGCGGAACGAGGGGCGGGGGTGGTGTTTTGGCTTTAGAGTGGCAAGCTGCTTTTGATAGTGTGGAAAGGGAGGTGATGTGGAAGTTCATGAGATGGCAGGGTTTTGGAAATGAGGTCGTCATGTGGGCCCATTCTTTGTACAATGGTGCTGGTTTTAAAGTACAAATTAATGGGAAGTTAGGTGTCTTTGTCCACTTGAACAGGGGCATTCGACAGGGATGCCCTATTTCTCAAATGCTTTTTGCTTGTATGCTGGACCCTTTTTACTGGGCTGTTTGTGGGTGGGGAATAGATTCGTCGTGGGGTTCGAGTAGTGGTCGACCGGACCTTGTAGGTTTTGTTGATGATACTACTGTGCTATTACGTACGAGGGAGCAATTGGGTTTTGCTGGGAGACTTGTTGATGTATTTGGTAAGGCTACGGGGATGTGTGTTAATAGAGAAAAATCGAAGATTATGGAGTTGGGAGAGTGGGTGGGAGAAGGGGTGGGTACAGAGTCGTGGACGGTGGTTGATCGTATCACTATATGTGGTATTCAGTATATGCGAGAGGTTGAACAGACGAGGGCATGTAATTCAGGGAGGGTGGTACATAGTGTTTTGCAGCGTTTAAATAGTCTACAGCCAGGACATTTAACCCTGCACCAGAGAGCAGTGGTCATTAATGTTCTGCTTTATAGTAAAGTATGGCATGTTGCTGCACTGTATCCTCTGTTGCAGGGGGACTTCAAGCGTCTTTTGCATAGAGTTTATAGATTTTTGTAGGGCTCGGGGTGCGATTGACTCACAAGAGCGGTGGTAGAGACACCAATGCATCAGGGAGGGTTAGGTCTCATTCCTCTATGGGCTCGTGTCATAGCATGTTACGTGAAGCATCGTTTTCTCCGACTGGGTGGGATGCATGGTGGGTTAACTGAAATGTATCGCGACCTGCTCAGGTGGTAGGGAGGGAGGGATTTAATTAGGTGCGAGTTGATGCTCTGCATGTTATTGCGCATGTGGGACGTGCAGAGTGTTAAATTATGTACTTTGGAAAGGGCGGGTATGGAGAGAGTCGTGGTGCGAGTTGAAGGAATGTACCCCATGTATGCGTGGAGTGATATATGGAGGCGGGTCCAACAGTTGCATCTCCTTCCTCAAGTATGGGAAGTGGTTTTTAAATTTTTGCATGGAATCCTGCCGTTCGGGGTGGTGTTGAATAATCAGCGTTTAGGGGAAGACCGGGGTTGTTCGGCGTGCGGGGCGGAGGAATCCGCTTTTCACGTTGTGTATTTCTGTGAAGCTTTAGGTATGGTACGTGAGTGGTTCAGTAGGGTTTTGCGATTGGTGGGGGTGATGTTTGTCGGCGCTCAGAGTGTTGAGTTTTGATGGAGGTGGGGTTGACATGTGTGTACAAAGTGCGGTGTCGTACATCGTGGCCGATTATGTTTATGTGTTATGGGCTGTAAGGCACGTTGAAGGTAATGGTAGAATTCGGGTTTTAGCGGGAACGATTCATAGAACAAAGTGTGGAAATAGGTTGGTATATGAGGGGAGATGGGAGAAAGACTTCCCGTCTGAATATAAAGCCTTGGAGTTAAGGGATTTGAGATAGTTTGTGAGCGTTCATTGCGTAATCTAACGGACTGGTCAGCTGTGACTAATTGTGTATAATAGTTATGTGAATGTTTTGTTATCTGTGTTTATATACGTCTCCTATGTGATGTTGACGTCTCTATAACTGTTAAGACTTAATATGTACAGAAGTTAAAAGGTCTTCCGTCATTTATCTCTCGATACAAGTCATTGGTGTATATTGTATAGATGTGTTTCCTACCATAAGCGATTGGTACTTATATTATGTTTATATTTTATGCTGAGTTATAGTGTGCTTTTCAGTAATATTATATTATATTACATGTAACTGATTGATTAATTTTTTTCTTTGAGTTTTGTTGAGATGTAAAATATCACATCGTATTTTTGTTATATTGGATGTTTCATTCTTTGAATCGTAAATACGTATGTCTATGTTAAGATCTCGTGAAAATCGCCTAAATTAATGCTTGAGAATCTTGGTGCTCTGTTGGGCACCTGAGATCTTAAATTAAGTTTTGCATACGTGTGTGTTGACAGCCTTACCTAGTATGTGCCTGATGTAGTGTCATGTTGTGTATACGTGTGTGTGTCGTTGTGTGTGTGCATCGTTGTGTGTGTTTGTTTTTTATCACAATGTTTTATTATACAATCTATATAATTTCCAGTGTTTGATGTTTTTTGTAATATGTAGCCTTGTTAGTGCTGTTCTTAAAAAAAACTACCACTGTAATATATAGTGTGTTGTGTGTGAGAGTGTAATACCACTGTAATATACGGTGTGTTGTGTGTGAGAGTGTAATACCACTGTAATATACGGTGTGTTGTGTGTGAGGTGTATTACCATTGTACTGTATGGTGTCATTGTTATGTGTTGGGGTTCAGTGAGATTCTTGTGCATTAACCTTTTTTCGTGTATTTTTTTAATATATTTCTGTCATTTTGTATCGCACTGTTTTAAATAAAATAAAAAAATACAAATATTAATAATGAATACCTCATACGGGAATTAGTTCATGCATTGTTTAGTGTGTACACAGACATCTGTTTGCTAACAACTCACGAAATAGCAATAACACGATTGCAAACAAATGATGGAATGAGTGAGACTTGAACGCATGACAAGTGAGTTCTAAACTCACAAGCCAGTGAGTGGTTTACAAGCCAGTGAGTGGTTTACAAGCCAGTGAGTGGTTTACAAGCCAGTGAGTGGTTTACAAGCCAGTGAGTGGTTTACAAGCCAGTGAGTGGTTTACAAGCCAGTGAGTGGTTTACAAGCCAGTGAGTGGTTTACAAGCCAGTGAGTGGTTTACAAGCCAGTGAGTGGTTTACAAGCCAGTGAGTGGTTTACAAGCCAGTGAGTGGTTTACAAGCCAGTGAGTGGTTTACAAGCCAGTGAGTGGTTTACACACTGACCTGTGAGATTTAGGACTGACTTGCCACTTGTTCATACCTCACTCCTGGTCACTGACTCACTAATGTGACATAACAAACTGAGCATATCATGTGATAAAATATAAACTGGTAAGTGGAAGTAACTGTATATACAAACAGTACATATCAAGTGTATAAGATTCAAGCTGGAAAGTTTTTGTACATGTTGCATATACAAACTGTCACTACTAAGAATAATACACAAATAACCTGCACACAGGAGAGAGGAGCTTACGACGACGTAAGTGTATGACTTTGTAAACAGTCCAAATCGGACCGAAATGTGGTAGTAAGCTCTACTCTGCTATGTGTGGATAATTTGTGTATTGTTCCAGTCACCGTATTGTGTCTGTTTGCACTTTACCAAGCATAAGATAACAGTAGGAAAGCAGGAGCAGTGATAGCAACTTGCAACCATCGCCAGTCCCTGATGAAGATAGCCAACACTCCAGTCATTACTTCACCAAGTGTAGTTGATATCAGAATGATGATCCCACAAAATGTTCGCCATTTAGCACCAATAAACTCTAGAGCTGGAAGAAAAGGAAATAAAAAAATAATTACAGGTATTCATGAGTATTTCTGCCTTGCAACACTTTGCAGTGAAACATTTTCCAGTGATTATATAATCTTTTGCATTAATTTTTTAATAAGAAATCAAGAATGTTTACATCTAGTAAACTGTATCCATGTGGAAATTTATATGTATTAAAAAGTATTTAACGAAAGAAGCATAAGTATTGGAAAAAGCATAATTCTTCAATTATAATACATTTAATTAGTTATTTTTTTAATTAATATAAACTCATAGGTTATAGTAATTTTGGATTGATTTAGTCCATGAATATATATACACCGTGAGATGTATATTTATGTTTATATGTGCTGAGAGTTTACTTAAATTCTGTCACTAATTGTTATAATATTTCTTGGATCATTCGTCTCTCAACCCTTGAGTGGAGAGGACGTGTGCTGCTGCTGCCCCCTGGAGTTGTCTGGTGTCTGTTGGCAGTATTATTTTCACAACATGGTGCAGGCTAGCAGGCGTCGTATCAATACTGTCTGCACTGAATTAACCAGTGGAGCTGTAATGGGGCCATCAATGTAGTTACTTCTGCCTGCAATAATTAGAGTTACCTACGGAATAGCCAATGAGGAGATTTGTGGACTTGCACTGAACGGTACGAAGAGGATTTTTGTAAAATTCAGCTCAGCGAATGTGTATGAGGCAGTGGTGAATGAGTTTCAGGAAGTGGCTGTGACGGTGAGGATGCATGATGTATCAAGCTATTACACATGGGTTAAGATCAGGAATGTGCCGTTCGAGGCGGATGCATCTGACATCCAGTTTGCTATGTGTAATTACGGCACAATACATATGGTCACTGCAGGAAGGGGGTCAGCCGGCCAGTATATGGGGATACCTGAGGGTACTTACTCTGTCAAGACGACGCTCAGACATCCTATTCCATTGTACATGGTGATGGAAGATTTCAGAACAAGGACCAGCAGCAATGACGTGATGGGGAGGAAAGGAGAGAGGATCTAGATCAGCCGTATTCGACACTGCCTCAGCAGAGTTTGACATGGAGTGAGGAGGTTGAGATAGCCGAAGAAAAGGAGACGGCAGGGGCTATGCGGGGGGATGACATCACTTCCCTGGACATTGTACAAGTGCTGGATGAGGTTATCGCGGAAGTGAATGGCAGCGATGCGGAAACGTCGATAGTGTCGACGTTTGGAAACATTTTGGGCAATGAGCGTCCTTGCCTGGATCTTGGGTCTGTGGTTGGGGAGGGCGTGGTGATGCCAGCTCGGCCTGAAGTGTGTGATAAGGACGCCCTGTTGGTGAGAACTGTGGAAGTGGAGGTTCATCATGGCACTGCGCTGGATGACTTGACGCAGGTCGAGGGTAATATAAACACAAATGCAGTATAATGTGATCCTTTATTGACTACGTTTCGCCCACACAGTGGGCTTTTTCAAGTCACAAACAGAACTACCTGGGGAGGAAGGAACGCGAGTATTTATAGTCCGGCTGAGGTCAGGTGAAGAATGCTGCATCTGATGATGTACCGAGTGGGGTTATAGAGTCTAAAAACTTGGGTAGCGTAGAAAGGAGATTGGATAAGTTTGTGAGCAGACCTTCTACAGTGTTCTTATGTGGGATAGCGATGAAGAAGTTTCTTGGCAAGTGGTTCAGCTATGTTATAGAAGCCACTATTCTGGTTGAAGTTGTCGGATATAGAAATAAGTGATGATTCCAGGATTCTTCGGTATTGAGTGTTGTCTTCTGTGGCGATAAGTCTTGAGTTTCTGTAGTTTATCAAGTGGTTGTGTGAATTACGGTGTTGTACGCAGGCATTCCTTGTGTCGTCAGATCTGCTTGCGTATTGGTGTTCTGAAATACGTGTTTGGAGGTCCCTTGATGTTTCGCCCACGTATAACTTGTTGCAGTCGTTACAAGGGATTATGTATACCCCTGCAGAGGATGGAGGCTTGTCCTGCCTACTACTTGTGATGTCCTTGATGGTCGTGGTTGTGGAGGTAGATACTTGGAATGATGTTTTGGCAAAGATGTTGGAAACATGTTTGGCAATGGAGTTGGTGGGAAGGACTATGTATCTCTTCTCGGCAGTGTCTTCTCTGGGTGTGTTGAAGATGTTTAATGCTCGCCGTCTGCAGTCTCTGATGAAGTGACGAGGATAGTGGAGTTTAGAAATGGATCCTTCACACAGAGAATACCTGGACCTTCTTCTAAAAGCTTACTCACTTCGCAACAGACACAATTTTCTTCGTGATTGCATCCAAGAAATGGTCTTACCAAGATCTACTCCTCCTCAAATTGCCAACATCAAACCACCTTTCTCCGATACAGCTCGGACCTACCTTGAAGAGTGTGCAGATGACTTAAACAATGCTACAAAGGAAGCTTTCCTCCAAGCCAGAACACTAGGCACAACACTCCGGGGCAACATGAACAGACGCACCGCCGAAATCATTCGCAGCAGAGTTACCACAGCGAATGTTCAACAGAAGATCAGACTTACTAGGAAACTACAAACACTCTGTGGGAAGGTGGGAGACAGCGTTTACTGAGGGATACTTGAGTTTTAGGTTAAAGGATTTACGGGATTTAAGTGTAAAGTAAGGGGTAACGGCGGGCTAGTTTCTTGAGTGAGGATGTGTGGATCGCTTTTAGGGTGTGTGGTTGGATTTGTCCTAATACATTTATGCTTTTCCTGTGTAGCGAGTGTGGTGTGGGTAGTGGTATTACACATATGTGTTCCCTTTATGTTGTGAAGGTTTTGGATAGTACATGTACGTAGTGTATTAGAGCAGTAGATCATTGTGTGCATATAAGGTGAGTGGAAGGGTAGAATCTTACAGTATTTGTGTGTGTGAGAATGACTGTTCGTTATTGTGAGAGTGTCTTCAAAGATGTTATGGAAAGCACATACTACATGGTGTTACTAAGGTATGCCATATGACTGTTTAGAATATGATGTGATACAAAGACCGGGGTTTCCCTTCTTGTAGGAAGCATTCTGTATGGCACAGTACCTGTATATTGGAAGGCTCAGAAGTGTAAAGAGCTGTAATGAGCAACGTGGTACAGTATTTAATTAATATTATGTGAGATTGCATTTTGGCACATAAGGCCTAACATATAATGTTTCAGAGGCCTGGTTAAGATTATATAGTACATGTCGTGTGACACTGTATATGCAGGGTAGTGTTATATATTTTAAGTACACGCTGTTTGTTTCCCTTTGCTATTTTAATGTTTCAAGTGTCTGTAAGGTAATATAAAAATGTATATTGATTTTGTGTAAATCCAGTAGCGGTGTATGTCATGTATTAATACTGCTATAGGGTATATAGTGTATGAAGAAATCTTGGGTGGATTGTACCCGTGTTGAGATATAGAGTATATTCTCATAATTGTTACTTAGAGCAAGTAGTATCCTGCGCTCTTATAGTATGTCATTGTTTTGTTGGTATTTGATGAGGGGGGTACCTTTTTACTTCCAGAGCACATATGTACGACTTAATAAATGTACCTTTGCTGGGGGGGGGGGATGTGTAGGTTTTAATGGTATGTGAGGCTTTTACCTTAAAGAATTGTTTTGCATATAAAACTTGGCATAAGATGTATAAGTGTGCTGGAGTAGATTCTCTGGATATGTTGTTGGTACACTTTTGTGAAGCGTTCCTTTTTCTTTTTTGGATTGTGTAAAGGTATGTTGTACTTTAATTTGTTGGTCCATGTCGATTGGTTTAGTGACATATGTTTGCTTCCATGTATAATGTATACTGTATTTTAAATAAAATATAAAAAAAAATTCTTGGATGATGGTAAACAGGTGATTTACAGCCTGAATGACCCCTAGTGTAGTCGATTAGATTTAAATCCCCATTATCCAATGATTTAGTCATTAACTTTTATTTATCATTGTAAGAAACAATTAATACTATATATGAAGGTTATATATGACATTCTTGACAGTCAGTATTGTTTTCTACATAGAACAAGTAAGTGACTTATAAAACGATGAATAAACTGTATTCAACAGACATTACATCAGATATGTTAGTGTTATAATATCGATATCTTACCTTATTAAAGTACAATTCAAGAGTTTCACAATCACAATACAGCTTGACAAATCTTTCCAGAGAAAGTATAATTGAACTACTTTGAGCCCAGCCAAGCTTATGAATATTAGGAGAGTTAAACTTTTAGACATTAAACTCTGAATATGACATTCAGCAGGCATGTCACGATTATTCGAATTAAACCACATCTCAGCTATGGCAAATACATCAATGTTACCTGCACTAGTAACTAATCTCAACTCGTTCATCTTATTCCTAGCACTACGAATATTAGTGTAAAGTATGTTTAAAGAGCCTCCTTTCTCTTTGCCCTTCCTGCTAATTTCTGTTTTTTCACTATACCTATTACTGCCTCTGTTATTGTTAAGATTTATGATATCAAAGCCTAAATCAATGTTACGACACATTATTTTCCATTTCTAAACCCATATCTCTAACTAATCCTAGTTTAAATCCCTAACAACCCCCTCAGCTGAGCTAGCAAGAAAACCCACACCTGCCCTGGATATGTGAACCCCATCCTTGGCATACATGTCATTTCGGTCATAGAAGTTGTCCCAGTTGTCAATGAATGGTACTGCATTATCTTTACAGTGTTTGTCCAGCCAACAGTTAATACCAATTGCTCTGAACAACCATTCATTTCCAACACCCCTTCTTGGCAAAATGCCACATATAACTGGGCGCCTCCCTTCTTCCTAATTGCGTCTATTGCTCTCCTGTACCTTCTAACTAAATCTTCGCTTCTACACTTGCTTACATCATTGCCTCCAGCACTGAGGCAGATAATAGGATTGATAGCATTACCGTTCACGATGTTGTCATGCCAGCTAACAATATCCTCCAACCCAGTCCCAGGAAAGCAAACCGTCTGTCCCCTACTCCTGTACTTCATACAGAAGGCCCTATCCATATACTTAACCTGGTTATCCCCAACAACAACGTTTTAACCTTCCACGGTGTCGTTCGTCATGACGTGCCCAGTAGTCGACTCGCATTCGTTGGGTGGCATGGAGAATGCATTCGATGTTTCCACAACAGTTTCCACAGCAGTTACTTTCTTCTTCATCGTTTCTACCTCTCCATTCGTCTTCTTGATCTTCAAATTTGTTCCATGCATCTTGGTTCACTCCAAAGGGAGTACACTAGATATTGTTTTGAGTGGCCCATTTGAATATTTGGTTGATGTCCACTTGGAGACTTGCGGTATCTTCATTGGAGGTCACTGTCATGGCAATTCGGGTGTCATCCACAAAGGAAGACACGGAGCTACGGCTTACATCTTTGTCTATGTCAGACATGAGGATGAGGAATTGGATAAGAGCGAGTACTGTGCATCGTGGAACAAAGCTTTTCACCGTAGCTTCTTTTGACATTACTCTGTTTCCTATTACTATTTATGTTCTATTTGTTAGGAAGTTATAAATTCATCTACCAACTTTCCCTGCTATTCTCTTGTCATGACTCAAGAAATCGTAATGACACGATTGTAAACAAACCATACCACAGGTGGGCTTTGAACCCGTGGTCAGAGAGTATCAAAACTCCAGACCATCGCATTAGCCACTGGGCCAGCTAGCTTCAATAAGATTCATCCAACTAGGTAAATTTCTACAACATAGGAAGGTTAGCATAGGCACCACTGTGTCCACAAATGCAAGTTTTTACAGACGAATCTCCCGCTAGCGTGGCCGTGACGAACTCTAGCTCAAGTCCCCTCAAAGCCATCAACATGACGGCTTTCAGGGGACTTGAGCTAGAGTTCGTCACGGCCATGCTAGCGGGAGATTCGTCCGTAAAAATTTGCTTTTGTGGACTCAGTAGTGCCTATGCTAACCTTCCTATGGTGTAGAAATATACCTAGTTGGATGATTCTTATTGAAGCTAGCTGGTCCAGTGGCTAACGTGACGGTCTGGTGTTTTGATACTCTCTGACCGCTGGCTCAAACCCCACCTGTGGTATGGTTTGATTCTTTTATCATGCATTTTGTGTGCTATTATACATACCATGGTCATATTGTCGAAGGCTTTTGCTAAGACTATGTATACTACATCACCATATCAGTATTTTGTTTATCCTGAATAGCATCCAGGACCTTGTCATAGTGATCCAGTAGCTTGGACCAGCAGCAGCGACCTGCTCAAAACCCATATTGCCCTGAGTTGTGAAATTGATGGGTATCTCGTTTCTTAGAACTCTTTCAAAAAAATTTTATGATATGGGATGTTAATGTTATCAGTCTGCAGTTCTTTGCAATTGCTTTACTGCCACCTTCGTAGAGTGGAGCTATGTCTGTTGTTTTTAGTGAGTGTGGGATGGCCCCTGTGTCCATGCTCCCTTTCCATAGAATGCTGAAGGCATGCGACAGGGGCTTCTTGCAATTCTTGATAAATACGGAGTTCCATGAGTCTGGGCCTGGAACAGAGTGCATGGGCATGTCGTTTATTGCCTTTTCAAAGTCTTGTGGTGTTAGGATGCTATCAGAGAGTTTTGAGTTGATCAGATTCTGGGTTTTGGTCATAAAGAATTCATTTAGACTGTCGACCGTTAATCTGGGCAGCTGCTCTCTGAACACTGAGTCATATTGGAAATTCAGTATCTTGCTCATTTCTTGGCTGTCATCTGTGTATGCCCCATCCCACCTAAGCAGGGGCCCAATATTGGATGTTGTTTTATCCTTAGATTGGGCCTAAGAGAAGAAGTATTTTTTTCAGTTTCCTTTATGGCTTTTAGTTCTTCCAGAGGTTCTTGTCTCCTGAAAGATTCCTTAAGCTTAAGTTCGATTTTTGCTAATTCATTGACAAGTACCTTCCTTCATACTTCAGATATATTGGCCCCTCTGAGCAGCTCTGTAATTCTTCGCCTTCGGCTGTATGTGGAGCATCTCTCTTTTTCTAGTTTACATCATCTGTTTATTTTTCTTAATGGAATGCATCTTGAGAAAACCTCAAGTGCCACAGAGTTAATTTGTTCTAGGGAAAGGTTCAAATCCATGTTGTTTAGGATATCTTCCCAGCTTGTTTCATTAAGGACATGGTTGATTTGTTCCCTTGTATGTTTTTGTTATTGAAGTTGAATTTTGTGAAGACACCTTCATGACTGATCACATTTTGCTGGTCATGATCCCTATGCATAAATGTCTGTACCTCTAATAAATTGTGATCTGAGTATATTATCTTTGATATGCTTATATTATATATCAGATAGTCGTTGTTAGGAAAGATGAGGTCTAGAATTTGGTGCAGAGATTTAATAGCTCGTGAGTGTGTGAATTTTCATCTGAGTTGTCTCCTGGGATGATTTCTGCCAAAATATTATTTGCTACACACCTCCATTTTAGGTGTCTCATGTTGAAATTTCCAAGTAGGAAGATATTTGAGGCAGTAGTTGGGAAATTTTCCAGATAGTGGTCATTTTTCAAAAGCTGGAATTGCTGGGAAGTTGCAATCGGAGGCTTGTATACAACCACACTACTTACTGCCAAAACTTTTTTTGAGGTGTTTAGTAGTTCTGAGGAAATGAGGGACTCTGTGACGTACATGAAAATCTTTGAAAAAAAAAAACAATAACTAGCTTCACCCTGTCATCGTGCGTGTTGTCATATGACAGTCATCTGTGTCATCTTCAACACTAAATATTTGCTAGAGTGTTCATCAGATTTCACTCATTTTGGCCTTATTTCAAATCTAAAAACAATCATTTTTTAGTAATTATTATTAAATCTCTAGTACAGGGGATCAGATTAATTCTGTACCCAGGGAAGCCTGGTCAAGGACTGGGTCATGGAGGCATTGAACCTCAGAACAACATCCAGGTACCAATAAGTGAACCCCAGGTAAATGGCACTTATCATTAGTGCACTGACTGCACTATCCTTTCCCACAATTAATTAAATTTATGACATATTACATAAGAACATAAAAATGGAGGAACATTGCAGAAGGCCTATTGGCCCATACAAGACAGGTTCTTACCAAAACCAACCCTACCCAAAGTTACCCAAGAATTTACTCCCGTACCCACAACACCAATCAAACCCAGCCCCTCCTACTCATATTTTTGTCCAATCTCTTTTTAAAGCTACACAAGATCCTAACCTCGATCACCCTACTCGGAAGACCGTCCTACGCATCCACAACTCTGTTCGAAAACCAGTACTTACCTATGTCCTTTCTAAATCTAAATTTGTCCAACTTAAATCCATTATTTCTGGTTCTTACCTGGTTTGACACCCTCAGTACTTTATAAATATCACCTTTATTTATGCCCATCATCCACTTATACACTTAAATGATATCTCCCCTCATTCTACATCTCTCCAGAGAGTGGAGATTCAAGGTTCTAAGTCTGTCTTCATACAAGAGATTCCTTACACAGTAAATCATTTTAGTCATTCTTCTCTGTATGTTCTCCAATGAATCTATATCCATCCTGTAGTAAGTAGACCAAAACTGAGTGGCATAATCTAAATGAGGCCTGATCGTGGTCCGGGCCACAGGGGCGTTGATTCCCGGAATGCCCTCCAGAATGCCCTCCAGGTAGACCAGTGATGTATAGAGCTGTAAAATAACTTTTGGATTTCTGTTACTTACACTCTTGAAATAAATCCCAGTAACCTGTCAGCATTATTTTGCACACTTAGGTACTGCTGTCTTGGCTTTAGATTTCTGCTTACCATGACTCCCAAGTCTTTTTCACATTCTGTAAGATCAAGCTCTACTTCACATAGTTTATAAATTCGAGGATTATTTTGATTACCATTGACAAGTACTTAATACTTGTCCACATTGATCTTCATCTGCCATTTTTCAGACCAAGACAAATCCTCCTCTAGTTTATTAGTATCCTCCTCATAATGAATTGTACAGCCTATTTTTGTATCATCAGCAAATTTGTTCATGTTACTTGTAATTCTTTCATCAATATCATTATTGTAAATTATGATCAATAGTGGGCCTAAAACTGATCCTTGTGGAACGCCACTAGTGACTAGTCCCCATTCAGATTTGACCCCATTAAAGGAAACTCTCTGCTTTCTATTTGTAAGCCATGCCTCTACCCATGTTGGAATTTTCCTCCTATACCATGAGCACCCACTTTTCTTAAGAGTCTTTTGTGAGGTACTTCCTCAAATGTTTTATTGAAGAACGTCAGTTAATTTGTCAGACAGGAACGACCTCTCGTGTGTAGACAGCCTGTACTGTCTGCACAGACAGCCCATGCTGTCTGCCAGCTTAGTTCATATTTTGCTGCTCTAAGATGCTGCCCTGTGTAGCCAGGCTTCTCGGTGGGCACGCCAGCCTGCCTGCCCTTGCCACGCTCTCACTCTGGCATCACTCTTCACTCAGTCAAGAAGGCCTACTCTCTCTCCCTCGTGGGCATGGCCCTCCCGGGCCATGGGCACAACACACAAGCCTGTGTACCCACCACGACTTAACAATAAAATAAGAAGCCTCCGAAGACGTATCATTTACTCCCCGCTACCAGAACACCAAACAAACAGTTAATCGTGGTTCACATTGGTGGGAAGTGGTGGTGGCAGCAGTTGTGTTTGCCCGGAGCAAGGAAGGAAGGGATGAAGTCATCTTCACTTTATCACCCTATACAAAAAGCATCTGTCTCTCAACGAGTTATCCTGATGTCGTGTCTGCACGTTTGAGTATCCAGACACAGGTACAAGCAGGATCTAGCCGAAATTTGCCGAATTTCTTCAAGAATTGTAAGTGGCGTCCCAGTGACCCCATGCTACAGCGTCCCACGCTGTTTCTCAAGTCACATGTTCAGCATCACTTGTATGTTGCTGTTGTTGTTCAGCTCAGCACAGCTGTTTCAGCAAGCCAGAGGTGAGTTTTGTGGCGATTTCTGCGTCCAGTGTGAGTTTCTCCACGTGTTTGTGGGAGAGGAGGAAGTGGCCGTTCCTTGCCTCGCCCTGCTGTACTCTCACACCTCACCAGCCTACCATACACCACTCGCCACTGCTCACTCCCTCTGCTGTGTTTTCTGCTGTTTTCCATGTGAATTCATTGCCAGAGCTGTGTATCCGAGTGCCCGAGGCCACTCAAAGCCACGTGGATCAGCATGCCACGTAGATCACGACACCATGTGGATCACGACGCCACGTGGGTGTGGGCGATGTCACGTAGATCTACAAGCCACGTGAGTTACCAGATGTCCCAGGCCACATGCTGTGGTCTGCTGCCCACATCACATTGACGTCACCGACGATGCTGCCCGACTTCATGACGTCACGATGTCTGCCTGACGTCACCTCGAGATGTCTGCTGGCGTCACAGTGCTGCTGACGTCACCTCACAACATCACATTATGTCACATCGAGTGTTTCTAGTAATTATTTCAGTATTGTCGAGAAGATTGAGAGAAGATGTATGTCGTGTGTTAATTAATTCCTCTCAGTCAGTGTTCTCACATGTTAATGTACCGCATGTACCGTGGGTGTGTATAGTTTCCATGTGTCCAGTGAGGTCTGAGCCAGACCTGAGTACCACCACTGTGCTTAGTCACCCGTGTGACCAGTGCATTTGTCAGTTGTTATCAGTCAGCTCTGAGCCCCAAGCCCTTGTACAAAAAGCTCTTATGCTCGTCGCTCATAAATGTTCTGCAGAATCGTACCTGCTACGATTCCCATCGAGATTTGTTTCACTTCATCTCCAGACCTCCAGAGAGCAGTTATATGTAGAGAAACAAGTCTGGGGACGCTTAGACTAACCTCTCCAACTGCCGAGAGAATGGCACTCGTCATTCTCTCGGCCTGTCGGCAGGCACTGTCACCCTCGTGTCACAAGCTTCAGTGAGCAGCCTGCACAAAGATGATGTCACTGACTGCTAGCTCGCTCACTGCAGTCTGGTGTATGATGTTACAAATCCCAGATGTTTCGCCCAGTCATCTCTGCCACGACTCGCTCCATGACTCGCTCCACACTCGCCGGCAGTGACAGCCCAGCGACAGTACCAGTCGAGAAGTGTCCTCCTGAGTCGCTTGCCCAGTTGCCGAGTTTTGTCGACGCCTCACTCAAGGGCACCAGCATGTCGTGTCCCAGGTTGAGTGAAACCTGCAGCGACTCCTACGATGACTGTTTCACCATTCCAGAGGAGACCGTAACCTGTTACATCACAGCTCAGCCGCAGCTATGCCTCCTGTGTTGCAGTATCTGTCCAGACGCAGGAAGGCGTGCAGTGATGCCCTTCAATGCTCACTGCCCATGACCACGATGTTTAGCACACCCCACATATTTTTTTCTTCCCTCCCTGTAGGAAGTTTTTTTTTCCCATGTCCATATGTATATTTATGTTTTTTATTTTGTGTTCTGTGCCCTGTTCCTACGAGAGAGAGACCGAGTTTCTTTTACCACCAGTATTGTCGCAGTGGGACGACGTGAGGTAGGTGGCAGAGCGTATGTAGACAGCCTGTACTGTCTGCACAGACAGCCCATGCTGTCTGCCAGCTTAGTTCATATTTCACGGCACTAAGATGCTGCTCTCTGTAGCCAGGCCTCTCGGTGGGCACGCCAGCCTGCCTGCCCTTGCCATGCTCTCACTCTGGCATCACTCTTCACTCAGTCAAGAAGGCCTACTCTCTCTCCCTCGTGGGCATGGCCCTCCCGGGCCATGGGCACAACACACAAGCCTGTGTACCCACCACGACTTAACAATAAAGTAAGAAGCCTCCAAAGACGTATCATTTGAACCCCGCTACCATACCACCAATAAACCCATTAAACACGTGAACCCATGCTGAGATTCATTAATCAAATTATGCTCTTCAAGGTGACTTCTAATAATGTCAGCTATAATTGATTCTAATAATTTGCATACTATAGACATCGTGCCTATTGGACAGTAATTTGATGGAATGGACTTATCCCCTGATTTGAATATAGGAACTACATTATCCATCTTCCACATCTCTGGCACAATACCAATTAGGATGGACTCATTAAACTCGCTCGTTAATGGCTGACAACTCATCGGGTTTCGGGGATTTATTTTGTTTCAGTTTATCTATCTGTTTGATAACCCTGTCCCTCGTGACAGTAATATTATGAGGAGCAATGTATATTTAAAGGACTGATCGTAGTAACTACCAGGTGCTTCTGACACCTTGAAGTAGATTTCAACATTCTTTTTTTCAGGAAGGTTCGTATATATGCAATAATTTGTCATTTGGAATGCACAATGTACCAAGAACCTTAAAATACATTATTCATTGAGTCACATTAGACCTGAATGTTGATGAATCATACCAAATAGGAATGTTAGTCTTCCTGAGCATAGCTAGCTATTACTACTGCTTCTGCTCTGCTTTTTCATCAAGTTTCAGCACCAGTGGGTAGGTTAACAAGCTCTAAAATTTTCTTTCAACAAATGAAGTAGTGTGATACCTTCACCAGTTTTATAAAGCCAGTGTTGAATTGACACTTTATCAGTCACGTCATCAATAGTGAACAGGAAGCGGGAATCATCCTTTAACAACAACCCTATAAAGAGACACTGCCCTGTTTGCTATTATTCAACACAATAAGAAATAATTCCTTTTATGACTACATTATGTTAGTGAGGAATGACTAAAAGTATAGAATACAGGCACTTATTAAAATCTAATGCAATAATACTATCTGTATGTAGATCTGTGTATAAAGAACTTAATTGGGTTTAACTATTAAAGCAATTAATACTGAGGAGAGTATGTTGTCGAGTAATAATGAAAATTTGTGTTAGTTAAATAAAATCACAGAATGGTTAGTTTTTAAACCCACTGAAATTGAATCCAAAACTCATAAGTCAGTGTGTGTTTCAGCACTTACTTGTCATGTGTTCAAGATTGCACCACCGAAGTGGCTAGTGTATTGTGGACCCCATAACCATCCAGTGGACGGTAACACAATAGCATATGGACACACAAAAGACCTAGGAACTAGGCCCCGAAAGGGTTGACAGATGTACATATGGATTTATATCTACATATCTACAGATCACTTATCTGTTACAAGAAAATTTAGGAAATTTCCTTACTATATCTCGTATCATATTTTCATTAATATGATATCTTGACATGTCACGTAGGTTAATTTGCTGTCTATCACTGTATTCCTCAATAAGTGGACAAATGTATGTACTGTGCCAAAACAAAAGCATTCACATTGCTAAACTCACAAACTAGTATTTAGTCACTTAGCCATAATACCAACTTACCTCATAATTTGTAATATTTTACAATTAAGAATAAAACTAAGTATGCCCGAAATGCCTAGCCATGTTAAGCGTTCTAGTGGTACACTCTGTAATCACAATTTTACTATATGTAAACCTCACAATAACCAAATTTCTGTAAACTCAGCATTGTAATCCTTATAGAGAATAAACTTTGAATTGAATTGAATTGAATAGTGTTCAAGATATTGACCATATGCCTGACCACATAATCATTTTCATTATTTACTTCTCTCCTAATGTTATTCCTAGTGCTAGACACAGATATACCAAAGTTATATTCTATATTCTACTTCAGGGTACTCTTCTTGGCTAAAATATCAAGTTTATCATGACGGAGTAATCCAATATGTGATGGGATCCATAGCTATTGTACATTAATTTCTTTGTCCCAGATTTTTGAGTATCTATACCTGACTTCTCCAATGAGCATGTTGTTGGAGTCAGTATATGAGTCAAGAGCCTTCTATGATGACATTGAATTAGTAATGATGAAAGAGTTAAGTTCAGTGTCACAAGTTAGCTTTGGCACCATTAGGATTGCAAACAATTCAATTAGCAGTGCGGACGCCCAGTTGTTAATTCTCATGCCTATTTCAACAAATTTATTATCGTCCTTAACTAGGGAGGTGGCAACTAGAACAGATGCAACCCTGCCAGAAGACTCCTGTTTAGATCCAACTTGTGCTAACTTATTACTACCAGCCAGGTGAGAAATTTCTTCTTGATCAGTTAATTTAAAAAATTATTTAAGGAAGGGATTACTGGCAATGAGCTTCTTGGGAGGGACTTGCGGGTATGTGATATTAAATGAACACATCATCCATGGAGGGGTGAGATGCTCTTGTTGTCTACCGCGATACAGTTCATGCAGGCAATTGTAACTGCGTGTTTTCACAATCCATTTAGATCTGTGTGTATTTACTTCTAGACATTTGGTAAGATTCATTGTGACATTCTCTGGTTCATTTCTTAACATTCTAATACCGAGTACATTGTTAATCTCAACAATCCTATCACTGATAGTAGAAATACCAAGCTCCTTCCTCCTTTGAAGATTTAGGACAACTAAGAATAATTCTGAGAGCTTCATTTTGCATTAACTCCAAGAGTCGTAGAGAAGTTCCTCTAGCTACTATCAACATGGGAACACCATAACCAATTAAGGACCTAACATAGGCTATGTACATAATTCTCAAAATTCTAACATTAGCACCATAGTTGGCGTTGTAGCCAGCAACAGCTTTCAGAGCATTTAGTCTATCTTTGCATTTCTTCTTTAGTTGTGGTACATTGGATTTGTTAAAGGGTACATCTACACCAAGATATCTGTAAGTTTTAACGTAGCTAATGATTTCACCCTGCAAGTAGATGGGTGGGGGATGTCGTTTGCTTGTTAATATCTTTGTTTTAGAGGAGGATATTATGAGGCCTGGGTAAAAGCCCCACCTTTTCTTGATTTATTTGCAATCTTGATATTACGATTTCGAGAGAAAATGTAAGTTACTAAAGGAAGGTAAAAGTTGTTACCTGAAAAATATTGACATAAAATAGTTGCAAATATAAAATTAGTACCATTGCGAAACTTGTCTTGAAGGGATGAAACAGAAAAATAAGATAAAGTACTTACTCAAGATATATGTGACCAGAACGAGGCCACAGCCTCCAGCACCAGTAAACAACCGCATCAACAGGAACATGTAGTAGTTAGGAGACACTGAGCATATAACTCCACTACCACCATATAGAAGTACTGACACCAAGATTCCCTTTCTTCTTCCGAATCGATCAGCTAAATCACCAATAATAATAGCTCCCACTAACATACCAGTCATGTACACTGAACCACCAAGAGGACGAAGCCAGGCATTTTCACATGTTAAGTCAAACTGTGGAAATAAAAAATACCAAGTCATGAAGTCGACATAATATATAACATTGATCCTTGGATAAAATGAATACTAAACATATACACAACTTTAATACTAGCCAGCTAGCAAACTCAAGGTATTAAGGCAAGGATAAAAGGATTCAAGTGAAAAGGAGGGGTGTTAATGTTGCAGTTTAAAAACTGTAGTGTAAAACACCCTTCTGGTAAGACAGTGATGGAGTGAATGATGGTGAAAGTTTTTCTTTTTCGGGCCACCCTGCCTTGGTGGGAATCGGCCAGTGTGATAATAAATAAATAAAAAATAATTATAATAATAATAATAATAATAATAATAATAATAATAATAATAATAACAATAATAATAATAATAATAATAATAATAATAATAATAATAATAATAATAATAATAATAATAATAATAATAGTAATAATAATAACAATAATAATAATAATAATAATAATAATAATAAAAACTAAAAATAATAATAATAATAATTATAATAATAATAATAATGTTTGTTACTAGAAGTACGTAATACAACTATTACAGAACTAGCTAACATCATTGACATACTACATAGAAAGCCTATAGTTATGCAGAGCATTTAAAGTGACTTAGATTAATCTTGTCCCCCAGGATGCCACTCTCAACAGTTAACAAACACCTAGGTGAACACGTGCAGCAGGTGAAAGATGACTAACACCCAGGTACCTACTTACTCATAGGTGCAGCAGGTGTAAGGTGACTAACACCCAGGTACCTACTTATTGCCAGGTGCAGCAGGTGTAAAGAAACAAGACCAACATTTCAGTGCAGACAGTTTAGTTCCAGGACTAAGTGGAATGACCAAGGTTCCAGGACTAAGTGGAGTGAAAAAGATTCCAGGGGTAAGTTGAGAGACAAAGGTTCCAGGACTAAGTGGAGAGACCAAGGTTCCAGGACTAAGTGGAGTGACCAAGGTTCCAGGAAAAAGTGGACTGACCACATTTCCAGGAATAAATGGAGTGGCCAAGGTTCCAGGACTAAGTGGAGTGACCAAGGTTCCAAAACTAAGTGGACTGACCAAGGTTCCAAGACTAACTGGAGTGACCAATGTTCCAGAACAAGTGGAGTGACCAACGCTCCAGGACTAAGTATAGTGACCAAGATTCCAGGAGTAAGTGGAGTGACCAAGGTTCCAGGACTAAATGGAGTGACCAAGGTTCCAGGACTAAGTGGAGTGACCAGGGTTCCAGGACTAAGTGGAGTGATCAAAATTCCAGGAGTAAGTGGAGTGAACAAGGTTCCAGAACTAAGCATAGTGACCAAGGTTCCAGGACTAAGTGGAGTGACCAAAATTCCAGGACTATGTGAAATGAACAAGGTTCCAGGAATAAGTAGAGTGACCAAGGTTTCAGGATCAAGTGGAGAGACCAAGATTCCAAAAGTAAGTAGAGTGACCAAGGTTCCAGGACTAAGTGGAGTGACCAAGGTTCCAGGAGTAAGTGGAGTGACCAAGGTTCCAGGACAAAGTGGAGTGACTAATCTTCTAGGATTAAGTGGACCAACAAGGGTTCCAGGACTACATGGAGTGGCCAAGACTCCTGGACTAAGTGGAGTGACCAAGATTCCAGGACTAGTGGAATGACCAAGGTTCTAGATCTAAGTGGAGTGATCAAGGTTCCAGGACTAAGTGGAGTGAGCAGGGCTCCTGGAGTAAGTGGAGTGACCAAGTTTTCAGGACTAAGTTGTTATGCAGAAAGGTGGGATAGCTGGGGGCTAGGGCAAAGGTAAAAGTTACACACATCTCAAGCATGAACATGCTGTCCCAGTCAAAACAGAAAGTGCTAAACCAGTATGTGTTACTTCAGTGGGTTGGTTAACAGAGGGTTAGGCAAAAATCCCAATTAGGAAAATATGTCTATTTATTCAACATAACACTATATACACACTCTAGAAACACCTTAATCCTAAACGCCCAAATGATGGTACACGAGAAACAGCTGGCTGGTGGTCCAGCCACCATAACCACTAGGCCTAGTCAGCGCCAGGCTGTCACTACTCCACTACCAACATTCGCTGCCTGACCACGGTAGTGTGCGGTAGTGCTCTGCACCCCTCTGCTGTGTAGGCGAGCGCCCTTGTCAGTTACCTGGCTGCAGTGGTGTGAAGTGGTGCTGTCACACCTCGGCTAACAACTTAGGTGCACTGTGATCGTCAAGATGGCGGTTAGTCTGAGACGAAGGATAAATACTGTAGGCATCGAGCTACTTAAAGGAACGATAACGACCAGTTCTGCGCAAGTCTTATTGCCAAAGATCATACGGGAGACTTATGGAGTACAAGATAGTGACTTGTATGGTGTAGCATTGAACGGAGGACAACGAATTTTCGTCAAACTGCTATCAGCAACGGTTTATGAATCGTTAATCACCAGGTTTCAGGACGTGAGTCTTAACGTCACACCAGCTGTCACTGTAAGAATGATAGATGTTTCACGGTATTATACGTGGATCAAGTTACGCAACGTTCCCTTTGAGGCGGACGAGGCAGATATAAGGAAAGTTTTTGAGAAGTATGGGACGGTGCATTATGCTCAACATGGTACGTGGGCGGCAGGAGCCTATGCTGGTTTTCCAGAGGGTTCTTTCAACCTCAAAATGACTTTGAGGCACCAAATACCATCCTATGTGTACCTACAAGATTTCAGGACGCAGGTAATGGTAATGTACCCAGGACAACGACGTACGTGCCGCCTATGTGGTGAGTATGATCACATAGCGGCGACCTGTGACAAGCGAAGACATGTGCCTGGACCTGTGGTGGACGTCGCAGC
Organism: Cherax quadricarinatus; assembly: GCF_038502225.1. Classification (NCBI taxonomy): domain Eukaryota; kingdom Metazoa; phylum Arthropoda; class Malacostraca; order Decapoda; family Parastacidae; genus Cherax; species Cherax quadricarinatus. Next base: position 13,447,340 of record NC_091380.1, read on the forward strand.
CCCTGCTTCAAAGGTGGCAGGTGAGGAACAAACATCGGATGGAGGGCGTGGTGTTTTGTGGAGCGAGATAGTGGATCGGGCACACAGGACTGGTGGTGAGTTGGAGTCCCGCCCCCAACTGCCTGATCAGGTGTCGTCTCCTGTGGATAAGGAGGAGCAGCAAGTACAAGAGAAGGTTCTTGAGATTGAGGAGGAATTGGTGGAGGTGTTGAAGACGTTGTCACCACCAGAGAGGGATGTTACATCTGAGCGTGGTGTCATTGGAGAATCGTCGCTTCCAGAAAGTCTGAGACATGATAATTTGGGACGTGATGGTGGTTTGGAGTCATCCATTGACTCATTACACCATTCTCAGGTGGAGGTGGAGGTTCATCGAGAGGTAACATCTGATCAAGATATGTGTAACATGACTGTCACGAGAAAGAGGGCGGCTACATCAGATTCTGATGACGTCCTTACGCCTGCACAAAGGCCTGGGAAAAAGACTGAGGTGAAGTGTGAAGGTAGTGGTGTAGGTGGTGGTAGCCATGATAGGAGGCACCGGAAGAAGGGGGGAGGGAAAGAGAGCACTCTGAAGGTGTTGAACGTAAATTCAAGCTCTGGAGTTGTAAAGAGTGATGAGAGGAAGCAGGGGTGGAAACTTTAATAGGCCTTAGGTGTATGTCTGTAAATGTTAATGGGTTATGTAGCGGTATGAAGAGAGATTGGTTTCGTAATTTTCTGAATAAATCTAGAGTGGATGTTGTGTTCCTGCAGGAGCACAATTTCAAAGAGGGTAGGGTGTTGGAGGTGGCAGGATTTCGGGTAGTTACCCTGCCATCTCCCCGTCTAAAAGGTGGTGTGGGAATTTTAATAAGGGAGACGAGCCCGTTTGTTTTGCAGAGAAGCGAGGGAGGAGGGGGAGGGAGGGTGTTGCGTGTGGATGGGTGGTGGATGGGTAAGCGTGTGTCTTTTGTGAGTGTGTATGCGCCGGCAGAAAATAACATAAAGGTAAAGAATGATTTTGTGTGTGAGGATCTTGTGTTTTTCTTAAGTGCACTGCCAGAGGTGGCGATAGTTGGTGGGGACTGGAATAGTGTAATCAGGGTGGCTGATGTGGACCCAAGAGGAGCTGGATATATGTCTGTGGCTCTTAGGAATTTATTAAGGGATGTTAGGTTACGTGATGCCTTTGGGGGAGCGGTGTGGGAGACTGAATATATGTTTGTTAGGAGTGGTTATGCTGCGAGACTAGATAGAGTGTACCTTTCTCAGGGAGTGGACGTGAAATCTTTCAGTACTGTTGAGACTACAATGTCAGATCATAGGGCAGTGGTGGTGGAGGTTGGGTGGGGGACGCTCGCGGACATATATAGAAGTTATTGGAAATTAAATATAAGTGTGTTAGGAGATGAGGAGGGGTTGGAGGGGTTTTCAGTCCTATGGAGGGAGCTTAGTGTGGAAGAACAGGGAGTGGATGACATTGTGACATGGTGGGATAGTGTCGCAAAGGAAAGGATTAGAAAGTTTTATGTGAGAGAAGGAAAACGTATTAATAATTTAAAATATGGACTGGCTAACTATTTAGAGGATAGGTTAAGAGGTTGCTATGGGAGGGGGGTGGGTGGGAATAATTTTCCTATGGATGAAATAGCTGAAATAAAGGGGAGGTTAAGGGTGTTGCAAAATGAAAGGTTTCAAGCTGTAAGGGTGCAGGCAGGGGTGGAGGAAGTGCTTTGGGGCGACAAGCCGTCACCGTGTGTTTTGCGGCATCAAAAGCAAAGGCAGGCGCTGATGGCTATACCATGTTTAGAGGTAACGGAGATGGTTGGGAATTATAGAGTAGGGCAGGAGATACGAACCACGAAGGGGATGTGTGCGTATGCGGAGGCTTGGTACGAGAAATACTGGAACAGTGGGGGGGTGGGTGACGGGGCATTGGACAAGGTGTGTACGTATGTGACGTGTAATTTAGGAAATAGTGATCGAAAGGCTTTAGGTGGGACGATTATGGCAGAGGAAATAGAGAATGCGTTAAGGGGAATGAGGAAGGGGAAAGCTCCCGGTATTGATGGTCTCCCGGTAGAATTTTATTTACAACATTGGGCGTTGATAAAGGAATTTATAGTTAGGTTATTTAATAGTATGAAGAAGAAGGGTAAGTTGGGGGAGAAGCAGGAAACAGCAGTAGTAGTGTTGGTCCCGAAGGTCAAGGGGCAGCCCACCCTTCGGGAGTACCGAGCCATATCACTGATGTGTGCAGACTATAAGGTGTTTGCGAAAATTTTAGGTAATAGGTTCAAATGTGTAGTGGAGAGGGTGGTGTCAAAATCTCAGTTCGGGTTGCCGGGAAGGTCGATGATTGAAGGACATGGGATACTGAGAAGTTTTGTGGAAGCTAAGGGTGGGGGTGGAGGGGCGGCTTTGTTGGCTCTAGACTGGCAGGGAGCATATGATAGAGTGGAAAGGGGAGCTTTGCAGGTTATACTTAGGAGACAGGGTTTTGGGGAGGAAATAGTCGAGTGGGTAAATACGTTGTACAAGGGGGCGAAAATGAGGGTACAGATTAATGGGTGTATGGGGAGGGAAATTGCAATGGGAAGAGGCCTTAGACAGGGATGCCCCATGTCCCAAATATTGTTTGCGTGTTTCCAGGACCCCTTTTATAGAATGGTTGACCGTAGCTTATGTACGCCATGTGCGGGAAGTGTGGGGGGTGGGAGGGCCTGGCCGGGGTTAATTGGATATGTTGACGACACCACTGTTCTCATTCGTGCAGGGATGTCAATGAGAGTGTTGGACGAGGTGGTGCAATTATTTGGAAGTGCCACGGGTATGCAGGTAAATAGTGCGAAGTCAAGGTGCATGGGGTTGGGTTCTTGGGTGGGGGGTGTGGGGGGGAGATGTAATGTTGTTAAAGAATGGGCGGTGTCTTTAAAGATTTGTGGTATTATTTATAGGGATGACATGGTTGCGGCGCGGGAGGAAAATTCGGATAGGTTATTGGAAAGGATCGTGGGGCGTCTAGGTGTTCTGAGACCCCAGCACCTAACTCTGATACAGCGAGTGATAGTCGTGAACATTTTATTGTATAGTAAGGTTTGGTATGTTGCAGCTGTGTTCCCAATTACAGGGACAGCGATTGCGGGGATACTAAGACGGGTGTACAAATTTTTATGGGGTTCACGTTGTGATTGGTTACGGAGGGAGGTTGTAATGTTACCTGTAAGTCAGGGTGGGTTGGGGTTGTTGGATTTGAGACGGAGGGCTAAATGTGTGTTCATTAAATGGGAAGTGTTGCGTGAGGGTGTGAACGCGGGGCGTTTGGGAAGGATACACGACAGGCTGGGTATGTGGTATCGAGGAATGGAGTTGAGGGAATGTGAAATAGTTTTGAGGGCTGTTATGTTGGTTAGGGAACTGAGAAAGGTTCGTATAAGGGTTTTGTGTAGGTTACTTGTAGGTAGGTGCGTTGTCCCAGTTGAGGGTTTGTTCCCCATGTATGCGTGGAAGAGTATTTGGTTTAGATTTAGTAAATTGAAGTTAAAACCTCGGGCGCGTGAGGTGATGTTTCGTTTTCTGCATGGGATCCTTCCGTCTGGTGAGATATTACGAAACAGACAGGTTGTAGAGGGTGGGGGGTGTGGTATCTGTGGAGGGGATGAGACAGCGTTCCATGTAGTTTACTTTTGTGAAGGGCTAGAGGAGGTTAGGTGCTGGTTAAGTAGGTTGGTACAGAGGGTGGGGGGCCGTGGGGTGTCGGTTTTGCGTGCTCTAAGTCTAGATATGGGTGGGTTAGACGAGGGTGTCATAAGAGCTTTAGATTATATCATGGTAGATTATATATATATGTCGTGGGTGATGAGGGGGAGAGGGGATAGTGAGGAGAGAAGAAAGGTTCTTGCGGTAACATTCTATAGTACGAGGTGTCGTAACAGAGATTTGTATGGGAGGAGGTGGGATCAGGCTTTCTCAGAGGGGTATAGAATGCTAACGTTAGGGATTCTCGTAAATCTGTGATTGGATATGAGTGAGTGAAGGGGTTTTCATAGGTTGGAGGGAGTCAGGGGGCAACAGCGGGCTCGCCTCCCTGGGGGGATGGGGGTTCGTGAGAGTGTTGTGAATGTGGGTTTGGAATGGTTTCCTGGTTTTCATTGGGACTTTATGGCATCCAAGTGTGGATGTAGAGCTCAAGGTCTCGTTATGGTAGATATAACACTTTTCAGAATGTAGGTATAATATAGTAGATTTTTTATGTATAATTATGATGTGTATCAGTCTTGTATAACATGATTCTTGAGAAATAAGTTATTTGCGACATGCAGTGTGTTTTAGTTTGTATTTATGTTACGTGCTGGGTTTTTGCACGATGAGAGATACTTATATCCTGTTTTGCATTGTGCATACAGTGCATATGATTAATGTGATTTTGTGAAAATTTTTGTGTACGTGTGGGTGTGTGTGTGGATGTGGGTGTGGGTGTGTGGGTGTGTATGTGTATATATATAAATATATATCTCTTTCTATTGTATTGAGCCTTTGTCATGGGTCAGACGTTATGTAATACTTTATATACGCATGATTGATTCTTTTTAAAGTTTATAATTAAGGTCTGTACCCTGATACCGGTTTGGTGTTCATGCAAGTTCTTGATGTTAAGTTTTAGTCTGTATGGTATACAGACATATCTAGACAGTTTAGTGACGCAGTCCATTTGTCTGAAAGTTTTATATGGGTGTATTGTAACAGTATAGAGCTTGTTATTGTGTTCTAAGCTGTATTCTTTTCTGTTTATTTGTATGTTGGGATATGTTCAGCTGTATTGTTAGGGATAAGTATGTAGATTATCTAGTCAGATTATGATGTTAGGTTTTGGTTTTTTTGATTAATGTGAAGGATGGGATTTAACTGATATAACTTCTTTGTATATTTTATGTTCAAGTGTATTGAACCTTTGTCAGATGTCATTTATATGTACAATTTATATATATGCAAGGTTTTGTATATATGTCAATTCATGACCCTGTGACATGTAATTTTGTTTTTAGTTATGTTCTTGATGTAAGTTTTTGTTGTAATATCTTGCGAGCATGTAGGTACAATCCGTTTGTCAGTTAATTTGATTAGGTTCCATACTGTTTCTTTATTTTGATGTTAAACTGTATTGGTTTTAAATAAAATATAAAAAAAAAAAAAAAAAAACTCCCATACCAACCTCATATATTATTTCCTCACTCATCCAACATAACCTTGACCATGTCAGAGCTTAGATGAGCATACAGGTAAGCCATAGAAGAACCTATGGCTTGGGTTAGCTAAACAAAAGGAGAATACAACTACAAACTTAGCTTAAATACACAGCATCTCCGACGCCAGCCTCCACACCATGCTGACTCCCGTGACTCCCCCAAGCCACGCTTACCCCGCGTACCCAAACACAGTTGGAAAATAACTACCTAGCAGGATTTCTTTATAATTACATTTAGAGTACTTTACAGTGCCCCCAAATACACATTATGAATTATAAAATTATTATTTACAATTATAACATTCATACTATTATGGCACACTTCTCCACTATATGTACATTACAATGTCATGCAGAACCCTGCATAACATAAGTGAAGTGACTAAGGTTCCAGGACTAAGTTGAGTGACCAAGGTTCCAGGACTAAGTAGAGTGACCAAGGTTCCAGGACTAAGTGGAGTGACGAAGGTTCCAGGACTTAGTGGAGTGACCAAGGTTCCAGGACTATGTGGAGTGACCAAGGGTCCAGGACCAAGTGGAGTGACCAAGGTTCCAGCACTATGTGGAGTGACCAAGGTTCCAGGAGTAAGTGGAGTGACCTAGGGTCAAGGACTAAGTGGAGTGACCAAGATTCCAGAAGTGAGTGACCAACATTCTAGGACTAAGTGGAGTGAACAAGGTTCCAGAGATAAGTAGAGTGACCAAGATTCTAGGACTAAGTGGAATGAACAAGGTTCCAGGCCTAAGTGGAGTGACCAAGTTTTCTGGACTAAGTGGGGTGACCAGGATTCCAAAAGTAAGTGCAGTGACCAAGGTTTCAGGACTAAGTGGAGTGACCAAGATTCCAAAAGAAAGAGGAGTGATCAAGGTTCCAAGACTAAGTGGATTGACCCAGATTCCAAAAGTAAGTGGAGTGACCAAAGTTCCAGGACTAAGTGGACTGACCAAGGTTCTAGGACTTAGTGGAGTGACTAAGGGTCCTTGACTAAGTGGAGTGACCAAGGTTCCAGGAGTAAGTGGATTGACCAAGGTTCCAGGACTTAGTGGAGTGACCAGGGTTCCAGGAGTAAGTGGATTGACCAAGGTTCCAGGACTTAGTGGGGTGACCAGGGTTCCAGGACAAAGTGGAGTGACCAAGGTTCCAGGACTAAGTGGAGTGACCAAGGTTCAAAGACTAAATGGAGTGACCAATTTTCCAGAACTATATGGAGTGACCAACATTCCTGGACTAAGTGGAGTGTGGCACGCAATTGTACGTAACCTTTATTCGGCGCATGTACACACCCTTGTTTACAGGCTGTCTCCCCCAACCAGCAAACCAGGTGACTGAGAGTTGACGATGGGGCCCCGTCGTTCAACTAGTAACCAGGTTCCAGCCAATAAGAAGATGGTTTTGGCAATCACAGAGGTTATGTTGGTACCACTCTCCTATCTGCCCTTGTCATTCCCATTCTAGAGCTGGTTGAAGCACGGTCTGCTCTTTTGAGGCTTCTATTCTGCCTTGCTTACCGTGGAGTGCACTAATACCTATCACTGTACATAGTGTATATAGTGTACATATTGCTGTTCTAGATTGGTGAAGGATAATATAAGTCAAAACTTTTCTGCTGTGTTTATTTTGCTCCCTTTATACCCAGGATAACAGGCCATTTGGACTCTTGGGTTGTAATATGGGTAGCCTGTCCGGGATCTGGAGCTGGACTTAGAGAAAGGGTTGAGCCTAGGGTGAAGCTGGTAGCAGGAACATTGTGCAGCTTGCTGTCTGGCATTGCATTAGCTTCGCCAATGCTTTACAAATTTTGCATGTCAGTTACTTTGCTATGGTCAGCCTTGCTATTGTGTGATCGCTCAACAGCTCGCTACTAGCTTGTTCGGTGTGCTCGCTTCGCTACGGTCAATCTTGTAGAACAGTGTGTAGCTGGCTGTCTGGCATTGCTTTACAAATTTTGCGTGTCAGTTGCTACTAGCCTGTTCGGTGTGAAGATTTTTGCAGCCAGCTTTGCTATGGCGTATCCACCTTGTATGCGTATTCTGCAATCGTACTGTGCATAGCTAAGCGTGTTCTGCAAATAACGTTATGTTGGGGTATTCTGCAATCGTACTGTGCATAGCTAAGTGTGTTCTGCAAATTAACGTGTTACGTTGGGGTATTTTTCAATCGTACTGTGCATAGCGAATAACTTATGCCACCTAGACGAGTCAGACGTCTGGTGTCGGCATATACTTTGCATAACCTACCTAAATTGTCCCTACAGCGTTGTTGGAAAATTGTTCGTTCCATTGGCATTAAATACAAACGCACTCTCACAGCTGTGCAACTGCATTCACTGATTACTGACAAACTTCGAGAAGAAGAGATGGCACATCAGACTCCTCCCTCTACAGGAGCTAGGGCAAAAACTACTATGTTCTCGCAGGAGGAAGATTATATATCAACGGAGCAAAATAGTTAGTATAGTACAGCAGGGTTGTCTCAAGGTGAATCAGCGGCGTTGGCACTTGAGCTGGCAAAAATCAATCTTGAGCAGACTAGGGAACAGAAAGCATTTGCAAAAGAAGAATTTGATAGGGAAAGAGAAAGGAGGCAGTTTTCATATTCTGTAAATTATTTTAGTTTACAGAAAGCAGTACAGCTTGTTCCCCGCTTCAATGAGGCCGAACCAGAACAATTTTTCGAAAGCTTCGAAAATCAGGCTCGAGCCTTGAGGTGGCCGGAACAGCATTGGGCATCGTTGGTTAACACAGCATTGTTTGGTAAGGCACAAGAATTTTCGTCAGTGTTAAATGATGCTGAATTTTCTGATTACCAAGTAGTGAAAACCACAATTTTGGGAGCATATACATGTATCCCAGCTAAGTACAAGAAATTATTTAAATTAGGCAGGCGATAGCTTGGTCAATCCCTAGTTGATTTTGTGCGACAACAGACCAAAGCTTTTACCAGCTGGTATAAAGCAAGTGGTGTCGTTACTTTCGAAAATCTTGTGCGGCTTATTCTGATTGACAACCTGCTGGAGTCCGTGGGACCAGAGGTTCGAGTCTTTCTGCAGGATCGTGACTTAACCACTGCATTGGAGGCAGCCAGGTTGGCTGATACCTTCGAAACTAACCGCTCCTTGTCCGAGCGGTCTCGTCTCTCTTCTCAACAGCCTGGCATGAGCAGAGATCGTCAACCTTGGAGAATGAAGTGCCAGCCGGAGGGAGAACGTCTACGTCAGCCAACTAAGTCACCTGGTGAGCCACGCTTCTCAACTTATGGTCCACCTGCTGAGAGACAAACTACTCAACATGGCGCATCTCGACAACAGTATCCAGAGAGACACCAGCCAGAGCGACACCAGTTGCAACGTCAGCAGGGGGTAAAGGGCAAGCCTGTCGTCTGCTTCCTCTGTAACAAAGTAGGTCACATCCGTCCCAACTGCCCCCACAAACCCCAACCCATCGGGAAAATCTCTAATATCCCTAGTAACATGTCCCCGAGAAAAGTAGAAAAAGGGATGGCCCCTTATTATTGTAAGAGTCTTATTTCCCTTCAGGAAAACTCCAAAACAACTGAACTCAAAACTTTTAGAGATACTGGAGCATATTGCTCTCTTATAAGAGAGGGAATATTACCCCTCTCTAAGAACACTTCCTTGAATTCCTCTGTTTTATTGGAAGCATTTGGAGGAGCTATATATTCTGTCCCTTTGCATAAAATTTATGTACAGTGCAAATATTACACTGGGAACTTGATTGTGGGTGTATCCAAAGGATTCCCCATGAAAGATGCCACGTTATTACTGGGTAATGACATTAATGCTGCTAGTGTGTGTCCTGAACCTATAATGATTAATTCTTCTCCGGTGTTGGCCATAACTCGGGCAACATCCCAAGGGTTGTCTGGCGAGAATGTTGACCTATCCTTGGACGACTCCGATCTCAGAATAGCCACTTTGTTTTACGAGGAAAACTGGCCAGAGCTTCGTAGATCAAGTGAACAGACCCCGATCAAGCCTTCCTATTCCCAGGTTGCAGGATTGCCAGATATCTCTGTTTCCATGCCCGAGGGACTGTCCTTCCGGGAGGAACAACGAAAGGACCCTTCTTTAAAATTCACTTTTCAGGCAGCCATGGGTAAATCCTCTTTGGATCATCCGGTCAAGTATGAACTTAAAAACGATTATTTGATCTGCACTGAGACTGGTAAGGAGATAGAGGGCCGGCAATTGTCAGACAGGTTAGTGGTTCCAACAAAGTTTAGACCTCAAATATTGAATATAGCTCATAATACTTCATTAGGAGGTCACTTAGGAATTACAAAGACCTTGTATAGAATCACAAAAGAATTTTATTGGCCAAAATTAAAGCAGGATGTGAAGAATCATACCAGGTGTTGCCGAGAATGTCAGCAAGTAGAGAAACCTGGACATTCCATTAAACCTGCACCTCTCCAACCCATACCTGCTGGTGGAGAACCTTTTGCAGATTTAATTATAGATTGTGTAGGTCCACTACCTAGTTCAAAGTCTGGAAATCAGTATTTATTTACCATTATGGATAGAGTAACCAGATATCCTGAAGCAATTCCCATGCGCAGTATTAATACTAAAGCTATTCTCAAAGCTTTAACAAAATTTATTTCTTGTTTTGGCATTCCTAAAACTATTCAAAGTGATCAAGGTACTAACTTCACTGCCAAAGCATTTAGGGAAGCATTAACTAGGTTAAGGATAATCCACAACTTATCCACTGCCTATCATCCTCAGTCCCAAGGCGCCTTGGAAAGATTCCATCAGACGTTAAAAACCATGATGAGAACTTTTTGAATGCATTTTCCTACACACTGGGATGAATCACTACCTTTGTTGCTATTCTCAGTACGAGAAACGGTGCAAGAGTCTACCGGGTATAGTCTGTTTGAGCTGATCTTTGGGCACAATGTACGAGGTACTCTTCGGGTGCTCAAAGAAGGATGGATGGGAGAAGACGTTAGCTCAACACTCTACAACCCGTCTTCAAGGTTGCAGGTGGCACGTCAGTTAGCCAAGGCTAACCTAAAGACAGCTCAAAACAAGATGAAACAGAGGTATGACAGAAGTGCACAATTCCGCTCCTTCCATCCAGGAGACAAGGTGTTGGTGCAGGAACCTATACCTGGCCACACCTTGAAAGCTAGATTTACGGGTCCTATGCAAATTGTAAGTAAATTATCTGATGTAAATTATGTGGTAGCTCCTCTTGATAAGACCTCAAAAACTAAAACCTACCACATTAATCAGTTAAAATCTTTTCATACACCAGATAAAGTCCCAGTAATGACTCCGTCCTCTTCCTCTGAGGACGACTCTGATTCTTTGCACTCTATTTCTGAAATTAATGTTAAACTTTCAAATTCTGTCCTCCTCAAGGACCCTAGCCCTATAATGGAGGGACTATTTGAAACGCAAGCAACAAGTTTAACTGAGCTTCTACAGTCATACCCTAATATTTTTTCTGATGTGCCGAAAAAATGTACGTTAGGTTATCATGATGTAGATGTGGGAAACTCTAAACCTATTAAACTCTCCTCCTACAGAGCTAATCCTGAAAAGCAGAGGCTACTTCAACAGGAAGTAGAATTTCTGTTAAAGCATGGTTTAGTGGAGGAGTCATCTAGTCCATGGGCTTCACCGTGCATCCTTGTTAAAAAGGCTGATGGAGGGTTTCGTATGTGTACAGACTACCGTAAGGTGAATAAGGTCACAATCACAGATGCTTACCCTCTTCCTCGTCTGGATGACATAATTGACTTTGTGGGTAAGGCTACTTTTGTGTCCAAGTTAGATCTCCTTAAAGGGTGCTATCAGGTACCTTTGACGTATAAGGCAAAGGAAATCTCTGCCTTCGTAATTCCAGGAGGTCATTATCAGTACACAGTTACCCCCTTCGGAATGAAAAACTCCCCCTCTTCATTCCAGAAACTTATCCATCAAGCTATTAAAGGACTTGAAGGCACGGCAGCATACCTGGATGATATTGTTGTGGAGTCTTATACTTGGTATCAACACCTATTTAGACTTAGCTGTTTGATAGGCAAGCCTAAAAAAACTGTGAATTTTGAAATGCATTTCCTATGAGTCGATAGAGTGTCTCAATGTAAGGTAAATGAGCCTATAGAAATGAAGATGTGAAAGGTTGTTTTTGATCAATTGCCAATAAAAATCGCTAAAATAGTCATATGCACACCTAACTGCAAGAGGTTTTTCATGTTCATATACAGGCAAAGGGTCATTGTGGATGTCAGCCATATTCCAACTGGTCTGAGTTTGAGAAGAAAGCTCATCATGAAGATCTTCTTCGTCAGGGTACTCCTCGATCACAATACCTTTCTTTTTCTTGCTTAATTTTAGCTTTTTGGATGGTCTACCTTCCTCCTCCTCGTCAGTTGACACCTCTGCATCCTGTGGCAAGTACTCGTCTTCACTGTCAAGCAATTCCAGATCATCTGCCTCTGCATCAGAGTCACCTTCCTCCAAAATGCAGAGATATTTGGACTTGTCTTTGGAGGACTCACCATAAAACAATTTCTGATTGATCTGGAAGGACAATAAAAATGTTCTGTACACACTCAGACCACTACAGAATTGATATATGCATTAATTTTTTTTATAAATATTTATTTACTGAAAATTAAAATTGGGCCAAAATAGGCAAGAACGATATTTATCGGTCTTTATATGTTGCACTTTTTACTTTGCATGGTGCACTCACATTATGCTTCACACAGACTTAATATATATATATATCAAAATATGCCTAAACTATTTATTTACACACTAGAAACACAAATGAGTACTTACCGACATTGTAGAGGGTAAAATCCAAGGGTATATGAGTGTCACTCGATGAAAAAACGTATCTCGGTGACGCCAAGCTAGAAGCGTTTACATTTTGGTCTCTCAACCAATGGGAAGCGAGCAGAAGCCATCACCACTTAGCTGGAGCGACTCAGGGAAGGCTCGTGATTGGTCAGAAATAGAGAATGGGAACCCAGATGCTCAGTGGGCGTTGGAGGAATGTGCTGAATATCATGTTTTCAAGAACGGCAATTGTCATTCTTGCCTAACAAAGGGCTTTATTAAGGCTCTTTTTGAGACCTTTCAGAGTTCCCATTTAACTGTTAATTTATCTAAATCTTCCTTTGGCCAGGCCACTGTCACTTTTCTAGGCCATGAAGTAGGTAGTAGTAAAGTTGCTCCTAAACTTGCTAAAGTTCTTGCTATTAAAGATTATCCAGTTCCTCATGATAGGAAATCTCTTCAACGTTTCTTAGGCATGATACGATTTTACAGAAGATTGTAAGAATTTCTCAGATATTGTAGCATCTCTTCCCTCTCTTACCAGTCACAAAGTTCCCTTTAATTGGACCCCAGAGTCTCAAAATGCGTTTGACAAAGCAAAAAGATTATTATGTACTGCACCCATTCTTTTGCCTCCAGACTTCTCCAAACCTTTTTCATTACAGGTTGATGCTTGTGAGTCTGGGGTTGGGGCAGTACTATTGCAAAACGAGAAAGAGGAGTTGCAGCCTGTAGCCTATTTCTCGGCAAAGTTCCAGCCGCATCAGAGGGCTTACTCTACCATTGAAAAAGAAGCCCTCGCGCTGGTACTGGCTTTGGAGCATTTCGATGTTTATGTGGGCCAGACAACGCAGGTGGTCACGTCTACAGTGATCACAATCCTCTAGTATATCTCCAAGCCATGAAGAACCACAACACAAGGCTCATGCGTTGGGCTTTAAAGATGCAAATATACTCTCTCAGAATTAAATATATTGCCAGCAAAGAAAATATGTTGGCAGACTCATTGTCTAGAGTCTAACTATATTATTTAATTAGGTTAGGATGTTAGGTTACTTGTGGTAACCCCTTTCATGCTCTTTTTTTTATCCCCTTGGTGTGGTGTTTTTTTTTAGTGAGGGGATGCGGGCTAGAGTCCGCCTGTATCTTGGACCTATGCTAGCCCGACTGACTGCTGTCTCACTCGGAGTTGTCACTAGAAAAGCTGAGCTCTAAGAGTTGGATGGTTGAGAGGAAAGGCAGTCCCATTATTTAGTGCCATGGCGGCACGGTTACCTCTGGGAGGTGGCAGCCTAATCCTGAGCCTTCTCGGGGTGGGGGTGTGAAATGCAAAGAGTACGTAACCTTTATTCGGCGCATGAACACACCCTCATTTACAAGCTATCTCTCACAACTAGCGAACTAGGTGACTGAGAGTTGATGATGGTGCCCCATCGTTCAACTAGTAACCAGGTTCCAGCCAATAAGAAGATGGTTTAGGCAATCGCAGAGGTTTTGTGGGTACCACTCTCCTGTCTGCACTTGTCATTCCCATTCTAGAGCTGGTTGAAGCACGATCTGCTCTCTTGTGGCTTCCATTCTGCCTTGCTTACCGTGGAGTGCACTAATACCTATCACTGCACATAGTGTATATAGTGTAATATTGCTGTTTTAAATTGGCGAAGGATAATATAAGTAAAAACTTTTCTGTTGTGTTTATTTTGCTCCCTTTACACCCAGGATAACAGGCCATTTGGACTCTTGGGTTGTAATATGGAGTGACCAAGGTTCTAGGACAAAGTGGAGTGACAAAGGTTCAAGGACTAAGTGGAGTGAACAAGGTTCCAGAACTAAATGGAGTGACCAAGATTCCAGGACTAAGTGGAGTGACCAAGGTTCTAGGACTAAGTGGAGTGACCAAGGTTCCAGGACTAAGTGGAGTGAACAAGGCTCCAGAACTCAGAAGAGTGACCAAGGTTCCAGGACTAAATGGAGTGACCATGGTTCTAGGAATAAGTGTAGTGACCGAGTTTCCAGGAATAAGTGAAGGGTCCAAGGTTACAGGACTAAGTGGAGTGATCAAGGTTCCTGGACAAAGTGGAGTGAGCAAGGTTCCAGGACTAAGTGGAGTGACCAAGATGCCAGGAGTAAGTGGAGTGACTATGGTTCAAAGACTAAGGGGAGTGACCAAGGTTCAAGGATTAAGTGGAGTGGCCAAGGTTCCAGGAGTAAGTGGAGTGATCAAGGTTCCAGGAGTAAGTGGAGTGATCAAGGTTCCAGGACTAAGTGGAGTGACCAAGGTTCCAGGACTAAGTGGAGTGACCAAGGTTCCATGAGTAAATGGAGTGACCAAGGCTCCAGGACCAAGTGGAGTAACCACGGTTCCAGGACTAAGTGGAGTGATCAAGGTTCCAGGAGCAAGTGGAGTGACCAAGGTTCCAGGACTAAGTGGAGTGACAATGGTTCCAGGACTAAGTGGAGTGGCAAAGGTTCCAGGACTAAGTGGAGTGACCAAAGCTCAAGGATTAAATGGATTGACCAAACTTAGATTCACATTGTCAAGCGTGTCAGCGTGCCTCGTTGTGCTCCGGGTTTTCTCGTGTTTTCACGGTCGCTCTTACGTGCTAGAACTTTAATTTGTGTCATCAATCCTATACGATACATCCCTTTAGCGCCTGGAACCAATCTTGGGCGGAAAACATTATATACTGAGTCAAAAAAGGAGAATTAGTGTGCACTACCTAGCAGAGTTTACTGCCAGAGGGGAATCAGGCCTGTGTCCCGTGTGAAAAAAATAATAATAATTGAACTTTTCGTGTCAGAGGAAAGAAAGTCTCCCTGATAACATTGAGTATACAGAGTGTATAGTGTATACTACAGTGGCTCCCTAGTATATTGATGATAAAGGCTAAAGTGTCATTTGAAAACAGGTGAATTTGTAAATGAAGTGATAAGCCTATAGAGGCAGGTGCCAGAAGTCGCCAGAAACTTACCACAGTGGTCAGCTGTTTTAATAATCTTCCTGGCCTGCTAGTGTACTCGTATATAATCTAGTGATACCAGTGAATAGCAGAATACAGTGTTGTAGTAGCAACTAACCAGTATTATAATGGTACTTAGTGGAGTGGAGTGACTATCATTAGTTTCTTTTTTCTTGAAATACCAGACGTATACTGTGAATTTCATATAACCTGTAGTTACCAGCGGTCGCAATATACACAACGAGAAGCAATTATTACTACAGAAAAAGCGTCCTTCCTCCAAAATTTCCACCAGTCAACTATAGTGATAATATAGCATTTATTGTGGTGGAGACGGAAAAAAAAATAGAAAAGCTAGATACAGCGATTGATAAACAAGGGTTGAGGTCGACCGTTCGTCATTGTAGGAGTTGCCAGCAGTCACCGGTTCTTCAACACGCAAGTTATACTTTTGTATCAATCAAATCACATATTACTCGAGTAGATAATTTCCAGTAGATCCTTCATGTGTTAGCTCAAATCACCGACCAGTATGTTTTAAATAAGTGACCCACTGATCAGATCAGATCGACTGGTCCGAACCCTTGACTGGTCCGAACCCTTGACTGGTCCGAACCCTTGACTGGTCCGAACCCTTGACTGGTTTCAAACGGTTTCGTTGGACAATAAAGCAGACTGTAAACGGATGGGGTTGTAGGCGCCCTTATAAACACAAACATTAAATATAAATCAGGAACGTGCACGGTAAGCTGTCCAATATACAAAAACAGTTAGAAACAGAAATACAAATAGCTAGAGCTTCATTTAAGGAGGTTATTAATAGAATATTCAAGAGGTTGCTAGTAGAATTGCAATAAATCAACCATTCAAATCATTATGAAGCTGTGTGTAGTCTGTGGTCAGTCAAACAAACGGGCTTCCACATGGGTAAATTGTCATTTTTGTGGAAATTGGTGTCACGCCCCTTGTGCAGATATCCAAGAACTAGCTACAAGCAGTGTTAAAACAGGGAAGTGTTTTTGGGTATGCCCAAATGAGATAAATCTGTGGACTAAAATCACAAGGGTATTAAAAGAGGATAACATCAAAGCTGCTTTCATAGAAAACCTGGAAGCTTTCTACAACAGATGGGAACATAAAAAGTCTGGGCTGAATGGTACTGCCCTTGATACTGGCCATGTAGTCAGAAACTTTAAGGCTGGAGATGAAGTCCTGGTAGTCAGTAAATGTGGGGCTGATAGTGCTGTCCTGGGAGACAGTAATGGTGAAGCTGGAGGTGCTGTCCTGGGAGACAGTAATGGTGAAGCTGGAGGTGCTGTCCTGGGAGACAGTAATGGTGAAGCTGGAGGTGCTGTCCTGGGAGACAGTAATGGTGAAGCTGGAGATGCTGTCCTTTGAGACAGAAATGGTGAAGCTGGAGATTTTGTCCAGGTAGTCGGGAATTATACGCAGGAAGGAATACATATAAATGACCTCATAGGGGACAGGAGCCATAGTAGGGAAACAAGTGTAGTCAAAGATTAGATAAAACCAATATTGCAAACTAGAAATACAGCAAGAAATAGCAAACAAGAGGACTCCACTAGCAATAGTGAGGATATATTACCAAAAACAACTGGTGGGAGCTCCATTGTTGGTGCTAGGGAGGATAGAAGTAAGACAGGGAAACATGCACCAACAGGGAATAGTCACAGAAACCCAAGGCAAACGGAAACCAAGCCTGTGCACATACTATGCACTTGGTATCTGCTGGCATGGGAAATCTGGAAAAACAGATGGGACGTGCAACTATGACCACCCTAGAAAATGCCATGCCCATATGACAACAGGAAAATGCAAACTCCCTTCCTGTAAGCTTTTTCACCCTGAACTGTGTACCTCTTCAGTACAGGAAAGACTGTGCTATAACTTAAATTGCCAGGCATACCATCTAAAGGGGACAAAAAGATACAAAACATCCAGGCCATGGGAAAACCTGGGTAGCCACAGCCACTCAAGAGGGAGAGGTTTTTCAGTGCCAGGAAGGAAAAAAAACTGGCAGGAAATGGCAGAAATCGTACACCAAATCCAGTCATTCCTGGAGTGGAACCACAGTCGATGGCCTCCACTCCAAACCAACAGATACAGATACTAATGCCGGAAAAAAAATCCCCCCCCCAGTACCAACAATACCACCAGTCCGATAACATTCTTCTTTGCAAATATACAGGGTCTAAAGCCAGCAACAAACAACAAACCTTTCATCCGTGGACTGCTTGCAGAGGCAAAGGCAATGTTCACGGCTTTCACTGAGACCCACATAAAGGATTACTTGGACAACGAAATATGGATCCCAGGTTACAACATATACAGATGTGACAGAGTGAACAGGCAAAAGGGGGGGGAGGGTTGGCCTGTACATTGCAGAGTCACTTGTTTTCACAGAACTGCTTAATGCCTCAAATGATGTAGTGGAAGTTTTAGCAGTAGAGGTCGAGAACCAAAACTTAGTCATTGTGGTAGTCTACAAGCCTCCGGATTCAACATCCCAGCAATTCCAGGAACAGCTGTAAAAAATTGAAAACTGTCTGGAAAATCTTCCAGCTCCTGCACCCAACATCTTGCTCCTGGGGAATTTCAACTTAAGGCACCTAAAATAGAGGAATATAGCAAATAATATTGTTGCAGTAATAACACCAGGAGGCAGCTCTGATGAAAACTCACACTCACACGAGCTTTTAAATCTCTGCACAAAATTCAATTTAAACCAGCAAATAATAGAGCCTACTAGACTGGAGAATACACTAGACCAAATCATCACTAACAATGATGATCTGATAAGAAATGTCACCATATCAAAAACAATATACTCAGATCACAACATAATTGAGGTTCAGACATGTATGCGTGGAGCCCCAGACCGACATAATGAGACTAGTCACGAGGGAGCATTCACCAAATTCAACTTCAATAACAAAAACATAAAGTGGGACCAAGTAAACCAAGTCCTAACCGATATAAGCTGGGAAGATATACTAAGCAACACAGACCCCAACTTATGCCTAGAACAGATTAACTCGGTGGCACTCAATGTATGCACAAGGCTTATTCCTCTAAGAAAAAGGAGGCATAGATGTAAAATAGAAAGAGACAGGCGCTCCCTTTACAGGCGATGGAAAAGAATAACAGAGCGGCTAAAAGAGGTCAATATATCTGAAATGCGTAGGGAGACACTGATCAGAGAAATAGCAAGCATCGAACTTAAGCTAAAAGAATCCTTTAGGAGTCAGGAATCGCGGGAAGAACTAAAAGCCATAAATGAAATCGAAAGAAACCCAAAGTATTTCTTCTCCTATGCCAAATCAAAATCGAGAACAACGTCCAGTATTGGGCCCCTACTTAAATAAGATGGCTCCTACACAGATGACAGCAAGGAAATGAGTGAGCTACTCAAGTCCCAATATGACTCAGTTTTTAGCAAGCCGCTAACCAGACTGAGAGTCGAAGATCAAAATGAATTTTTTATGAGAGAGCCACAAAATTTGATTAACACAAGCCTATCCGATGTTATCCTGACGCCAAATGACTTCGAACAGGCGATAAATGACATGCCCATGCACTCTGCCCCAGGGCCAGACTCATGCAACTCTGTGTTCATCAAGAACTGCAAGAAGCCCCTATCACGAGCCTTTTCCATCCTATGGAGAGAGAGCATGGACACGGGGGTCGTCCCACAGTTACTAAAAACAACAGACATAGCCCCACTCCACAAAGGGGGCAGTAAAGCAACAGCAAAGAACTACAGACCAATAGCACTAACATCCCATATCATAAAAATCTTTGAAAGGGTCCTAAGAAGCAAGATCACCACCCATCTAGAAACCCATCAGTTACACAACCCAGGGCAACATGGGTTTAGAACAGGTCGCTTCTGTCTGTCTCAACTATTGGATCACTACGACAAGGTCCTAAATGCACTAGAAGACAAAAAGAATGCAGATGTAATATATACAGACTTTGCAAAAGCTTTCGACAAGTGTGACCATGGCGTAATAGCGCACAAAATGCGTGCTAAAGGAATAACAGGAAAAGTCGGTCGATGGATCTATAATTTCCTCACTAACAGAACACAGAGAGTAGTCGTCAACAGAGTAAAGTCCGAGGCAGCTACGGTGAAAAGCTCTGTTCCACAAGGCACAGTACTCGCTCCCATCTTGTTCCTCATCCTCATATCCGACATAGACAAGGATGTCAGCCACAGCACCGTGTCTTCCTTTGCAGATGACACCCGAATCTGCATGACAGTGTCTTCCATTGCAGACACTGCAAGGCTCCAGGCGGAGATCAACCAAATCTTTCAGTGGGCTGCAGAAAACAATATGAAGTTCAACGATGAGAAATTTCAATTACTCAGATATGGTAAACATGAGGAAATTAAATCTTCATCAGAGTACAAAACAAATTCTGGCCACAAAATAGAGCGAAACACCAACGTCAAAGACCTGGGAGTGATCATGTCGGAGGATCTCACCTTCAAGGACCATAACATTGTATCAATCGCATCTGCTAGA
Organism: Cherax quadricarinatus; assembly: GCF_038502225.1. Classification (NCBI taxonomy): domain Eukaryota; kingdom Metazoa; phylum Arthropoda; class Malacostraca; order Decapoda; family Parastacidae; genus Cherax; species Cherax quadricarinatus. The sequence continues at coordinate 13,466,898 of NC_091380.1, forward strand.
AAAATGACAGGATGGATAATGAGAACCTTCAAAACTAGGGAGGCCAAGCCCATGATGACACTCTTCATGTCACTTGTTCTCTCTAGGCTGGAATATTGCTGCACACTAACAGCACCTTTCAAGGCAGGTGAAATTGCCGACCTAGAAAATGTACAGAGAACTTTCACGGCGCGCATAACGGAGATAAAACACCTCAATTACTGGGAGCACTTGAGGTTCCTAAACCTGTATTCCCTGGAACGCAGGAGGGAGAGATACATGATTATATACACCTGGAAAATCCTAGAGGGACTAGTACAGAACTTGCACACGAAAATCACTCACTACGAAAGCAAAAGACTTGGCAGACGATGCACCATCCCCCCAATGAAAAACAGGGGTGTCACTAGCACGTTAAGAGACCATACAATAAGTGTCAGGGGCCCGAGACTGTTCAACTGCCTCCCAGCACACATAAGGGGGATTACCAACAGACCCCTGGCAGTCTTCAAGCTGGCACTGGACAAGCACCTAAAGTCAGTTCCTGATCAGCCGGGCTGTGGCTCGTACGTTGGTTTGCTTGTAGCCAGCAGCAACAGCCTGGTTGATCAGGCTCTGATCCACCAGGAGGCCTGGTCACAGACCGGGCCGCGGGGGCGTTGACCCCCGGAACTCTCTCCAGGTAAACTCGAGGTAAACTTCCAGAACTAAATGGAGTGACAAAGGTTGCAGGACTAAATGGAGTGACAATGGTTCTATGAATATGTGGAGTGTCCATGCTTCCAACACTAAGTGGAGTGATCAAGGTTCCAGGACTAAGTGGAGTGAGCAGGGCTCGTGGAGTTATTTGAGAGACAAAGGTTCCAGGACTATGTGCAGAGTTTACCTGGAGTTTACATGGAGAGAGTTCCGGGGGTCAACGCCCCCGCGGCCCGGTCTGTGACCAGGCCTCCTGGTGGATCAGAGCCTGATCAACCAGGCTGTTGCTGCTGGCTCCACGCAAACCAACGTACGAGCCACAGCCCGGCTGATCCGGAACTGACTTTAGGTGCTTGTCCAGTGCCACCTTGAAGACTGCCAGGGGTCTGTTGGTAATCCCCCTTATGTGTCCTGGGAGGCAGTTGAACAGTCTCGGGCCCCTGACACTTATTGTATGGTCTCTTAACGTGCTAGTGACACCCCTGCTTTTCATTGGGGGGATGGTGCATCGTCTGCCAAGTCTTTTGCTTTCGTAGTGAGTGATTTTCGTGTGCAAGTTCGGTACTAGTCCCTCTAGGATTTTCCAGGTGTATATAATCATGTATCTCTCCCTCCTGCGTTCCAGGGAATACAGGTTTAGGAACCTCAAGCGCTCCCAGTAATTGAGGTGTTTTATCTCCGTTATGCGCGCCGTGAAAGTTCTCTGTACATTTTCTAGGTCGGCAAATTCACCTGCCTTGAAAGGTGCTGTTAGTGTGCAGCAATATTCCAGCCTAGATAGAACAAGTGACCTGAAGAGTGTCATCATGGGTTTGGCCTCCCTAGTTTTGAAGGTTCTCATTATCCATCCTGTCATTTTTCTAGCAGATGCGATTGATACAATGTTATGGTCCTTGAAGGTGAGATCCTCCGACATGATCACTCCCACGTCATTGACGTTGGTGTTTCGCTCTATTTTGTGGCCAGAATTTGTTTTGTACTCTGATGAAGATTTAATTTCCTCATGTTTACCATATCTGAGTAATTGAAATTTCTCATCGTTGAACTTCATATTGTTTTCTGCAGCCCACTGAAAGTTTTGGTTGATGTCCGCCTGGAGCTTTGCAGTGTCTGCAATGGAAGACACTGTCATGCAGATTCGGGTGTCATCTGCAAAGGAAGACACGGTGCTGTGGCTGACATCCTTGTCTATGTCGGATATGAGGATGAGGAACAAGATGGGAGCGAGTACGGTGCCTTGTGGAACAGAGCTTTTCACCGTAGCTGCCTTGGACTTTACTCTGTTGACGACTACTCTCTGTGTTCTGTTAGTGAGGAAATTATAGATCCATCGACCGACTTTTCCTGTTATTCCTTTAGCACGCATTTTGTGCGCTATTACGCCATGGTCACACGTGTCGAAGGCTTTTGCAAACTCTGTATATACTACATCTGCATTCTTTTTGTCTTCTAGTGCATTTAGGACCTTGTCGTAGTGATCCAATAGTTGAGACAGACAGGAGCGACCTGTTCTAAACCTATGTTGCCCTGGGTTGTGTAACTGATGGGTTTCTAGATGGGTGGTGATCTTGCTTCTTAGGACCCTTTCAAAGATTTTTATGATATGGGATGTTAGTGCTATTGGTCTGTAGTTCTTTGCTGTTGCTTTACTGCCCCCTTTGTGGAGGGGGGCTATGTCTGTTGTTTTTAGTAACTGTGGGACGACCCCCGTGTCCATGCTCCCTCTCCATAGGATGGAAAAGGCTCGTGATAGGGGCTTCTTGCAGTTCTTGATGAACACAGAGTTGCATGAGTCTGGCCCTGGGGCAGAGTGCAAGGGCATGTCATTTATCGCCTGTTCGAAGTCATTTGGCGTCAGGATAACATCGGATAGGCTTGTGTTAATCAAATTTTGTAACTCTCTCATAAAAAATTCATTTTGATCTTCGACTCTCAGTCTGGTTAGCGGCTTGCTAAAAACTGAGTAATATTGGGACTTGAGTAGCTCACTCATTTCCTTGCTGTCATCTGTGTAGGACCCATCTTGTTTAAGTAGGGGCCCTATACTGGACGTTGTTCTCGATTTTGATTTGGCATAGGAGAAGAAATACTTTGGGTTTCTTTCGATTTCATTTATGGCTTTTAGTTCTTCCCGCGATTCCTGAGTCCTAAAGGATTCTTTTAGCTTAAGTTCGATGCTTGCTATTTCTCTGACCAGTGTCTCCCTACGCATTTCAGATATATTGACCTCTTTTAGCCGCTCTGTTATTCTTTTCCGTCGCCTGTAAAGGGAGCGCCTGTCTCTTTCTGTTTTACATCTACTCCTCCTTTTTCTTAGAGGAATAAGCCTTGTGCATACATCGAGTGCCACCGAGTTAATCTGTTCTAGGCATAAGTTGGGGTCTGTGTTGCTTAGTATATCTTCCCAGCTTATATCGGTTAGGACTTGGTTTACTTGGTCCCACTTTATGTTTTTGTTATTGAAGTTGAATTTGGTGAATGCTCCCTCGTGACTAATCTCATTATGTCGGTCTGGAGCTCTGCGCATACATGACTGAACCTCAATTATGTTGTGATCTGAGTATATTGTTTTTTATATGGTGACATTTCTTATCAGATCATCATTGTTAGTGAAGATGAGGTCAAGTGTATTCTCCAGTCTAGTAGGCTCTATTATTTGCTGGCTTAAATTGAATTTTGTGCAGAGATTTAAAAGCTCGCGTGAGTGTGAGTTTTCATCAGAGCTGCCTCCTGGTTTTATTACTGCAACAATATTATTTGCTATATTCCTCCATTTTAGGTGCCTTAAGTTGAAATCCCCCAGGAGCAAGATGTTGGGTGCAGGAGCTGGAAGGTTTTCCAGACAGTGGTCAATTTTTAACAGCTGTTCCTGGAATTGCTGGGATGTTGCATCTGGAGGCTTGTAGACTACCACAATGACTAGGTTTTGGTTCTCGACCTTTACTGCTAAAACTTTCACTACATCATTTGAGGCATTTAGCAGTTCTGTGCAAACAAGTGACTCTGCAATGTACAGGCCAACCCCCCCCTTTTTCCTGTTCACTCTGTCACATCTGTATAGGTTGTAACCTGGGATCCATATTTCGTTGTCCAAGTGATCCTTTATGTGGGTCTTCTCAGTGAAAGCCGCGAACATTGCCTTTGCCTCTGCAAGCAGTCCACGGATGAAAGGTATTTTGTTGTTTGTTGTTGGCTTTAGACCCTGTATATTTGCAAAGAAGAATGTTATCGGACTGGTGGTATTGTTGGTACTGGGGGGGGGATTTTTTTTCCGGCATTAGTATCTGTATCTGTTGGTTTGGAGTGGAGGCCATCGACTGTGGTTCCACTCCAGGAATGACTGGATTTGGTGTACGATTTCTGCCATTTCCTGCCAGTTTTTTTTCCTTCCTGGCACTGAAAAACCTCTCCCTCTTGAGTGGCTGTGGCTACCCAGGTATTCCCATGGCCTGGATGTTTTGTATCTTTTTGTCCCCTTTAGATGGTATGCCTGGCAATTTAAGTTATAGCACAGTCTTTCCTGTACTGAAGAGGTACACAGTTCAGGGTGAAAAAGCTTACAGGAAGGGAGTTTGCATTTTCCTGTTGTCATATGGGCATGGCATTTTCCAGGGTGGTCATAGGTGGTCATAGTTGCACGTCCCATCTGTTTTTCCAGATTTCCCATGCCAGCAGATACCGAGTGCATAGTATGTGCACAGGCTTGGTTTCCGTTTGCCTTGGGTTTCTGTGACTGTATTCCCTGTTGGTGCATGTTTCCCTGTCTTACTTCTATCCTCCCTAGCACCAACAATGGAGCTCCCACCAGTTGTTTTTGGTAATATATCCTCACTATTGCTAGTGGAGTCCTCTTGTTTGCTATTTCCTGTGGTATTTCTAGTTTGCAATATTGGTTTTATCTTATCTTTGACTACACTTGTTTCCCTACTATGGCTCCTGTCCCCTATGAGGTCATTTATATGTATTCCTTCCTGCGTATAATTCCCGACTACCTGGCCAAAATCTCCAGCTTCACCATTACTGTCTCCCAGGACAGCATCTCCAGCTTCACCATTACTGTCTCCCAGGACAGCACCTCCAGCTTCACCATTACTGTCTCCCAGGACAGCACTATCAGCCCCCCATTTACTGACTACCAGGACATCATCTCCAGCCTTACAGTTTTTGACTACATGGCCAGTATCAAGGGCAGTACCATTCAGCCCAGACTTTTTATGTTCCCATCTGTTGTAGAAAGCTTCCAGGTTTTCTATGAAAGCAGCTTTGATGTTGACCTCTTTTAATACCCTTGTGATTTTAGTCCACAGATTTATCTCATTTGGGCATACCCAAAAACACTTCCCTGTTTTAATACTGCTTGTAGCTAGTTCTTGCATATCTGCACAAGGGGCGTGACACCAATTTCCACAAAAATGACAATTTATGCATGTGGAAGCCCGTTTGTTTGACTGACCACAGACTACACACAGCTTCATAATGATTTAAATGGCCAAGGGTCCAGGATTAAGTGGAGTGACCAAGGTTCCAGAACTAAGTGGAGTGACCAAGGTTCCAGGAGTAAGTGGAGTGACCTAGATTCAAGGACTAAGTGGAGTGACCAAAATTCCAGGAGAAAGTGAGTGACCAAGGTTTTAGGACTAAGTAAAGTGACCAAGGTTCCAGGACTAAGTGGAGTGAACAAGGTTCCAGAAATATGTAGAGTGACCAAGGTTCCAGCACGAAGTGGACTGGCTAAGATTCCAGGACTAAGTGGAATGAACAAGGTTCCAGGACTAAATGGAGTGACCATGGTTTCAGGACTAATTGGGGTGACCAAGATTCCAGAAGTAAGTGGAGTGACCAAGGTTCCAGGACTAAGTGGAGTGCCCAAGGTTCAAGGAGTAAGTGGAGTGAGCAAGGTTCCAGGACTAAGTGGACTGAGCAAGGTTCTAGGACAAAGTGGAGTGACTAAGGGTCGGGGACTTAGTGGACTGACCAATGTTCCTGGACTAAGTGGAGTGGCCAAGGTTCCAGGAGTAAGGTGAGTGCCCAAGTTTCCAGGACTAAGTTGAGTGACCAAAGTACCAGGTATAAGTGGAGTGACCAAGGTTCCAGGAGTAAGTGGAGTGACCAAGGTTCCAGGAGTAAGTGGAGTGACCAAGGTTCCAGGACTAAGTGGAGTGACCAAGGTTCCAGGAGTAAGTGGATTCATCAAGGTACCAGGACTTAGTGGAATGACCAGGGTTTCAGGAATAAGTGGAGTAACCAATGTTCCAGGACTAATTGGACTGACCAAGGTAACAGGACTAAATAGAGTGACCATGGTTCTAGGAATAAGTGGAGTGACTAAGGTTCCAGGACTAAGTGGAGTGACCAAGCGTCCAGCAATAAGTGGAGTGTCCAAGGTTCCAGGAATAAGTGAGTGAGCAGGTCTCGAAAACTAAGTGGAGTGACCAAGATTCCAGGAATAAATGAAGTGACCAAGGTTCCAGGACTAAGTGGAGTGACCAAGGTTCCAGGACTAAGTGGATTGACCAAGGTTCCATAACTAAGTGGAGGGAGCAAGGGTCCAGGAGTAAGTGGAGTGACCTAGATTCAAGGACTGAGTGGAGTGACAAAGATTCCATGGGTAAGTGAGTGACCAAGGTTCCAGGACTAAGTGGAATGACCAAGGTTCGATGACAAAGTGGTGAGTCCAACGTTCCAGAACTAATTGGAGTGACCAAGGTTCCAGCACTAAGTGGAGTGACAAAGGTTCCAGGAGTAAGTGGAATGACCTAGGATCATAGATTAAATGAAGTGACCAAATTTCAAGAACTAAATGGAGTGACCAAGGTTCCAGGACTAAGTCTATTGACCAAGGTTCCAGGACTAAATGGAGTGACCAAACTTCTAGGAATAAGTGGAGTGACTAAGTTTCCAGGATTAAGTTGAGCGATCAGGGCTCGAGAACTAAGTGGAGTGACCAAGTTTGCAGGACTAAGTGAAGTGACCAATGTTGCAAGACTAAGTAGAGTGACCAAGGTTCGAGGACTAAGTGGCTGACCAAGGTTCCAGGACTAAGTGGCGTGACCAAGGTTTAAGGACTGAGTGGAGTGACGACGGGTCCAGAACAAAGCGGAGTGACCAAGGATCCAGGACTAAGAGGAGTAAGATGGTTTTCTGGAGTAAGTGGAGTGAGGTGGGTTCCAGGACTAAGCGGAGTGACCAAGGTTCCAAGACAAAGTGCAGTGACCAAGGTTTCAGAGCTAAATATAGTGACGAAGGATCCAGGACTAAGTGGAGTGACCAAGGTTCCAGGACGAAGTGGAGTGACAAAAGTTCCAGGACTAAGTTGAGTGATCAAAGTTAAAGGACTATATGGAGTCACCAGTGTTCCAGAACTAAGTGGAGTGACCAAGGCTCCCAGACTAATTGGAGTGACCAAGGGTCCATGACTAAATGGAGTGACCAACGTTCTAAGACTAAGTGGAGAGACCAAGTTTCCAAGTCTATATGGAGTGACGAACGTTCCAGGACCAAACAAAGTTACCAAGATTCCAGGACTAAGTTGAGTGACCATGGTTTCAGGACAAAGTGTAGTGACCAGTGGTCCAGGACTAAGTGAAGTGACCAAGGTTCGAGGGCTAAGTGGCTGACCACGGTTCCAGGACTCAGTGGCGTGACCAAGGTTCCAGTACTAAATGGAGTTGCAAAGGTTTCAGGAGTACGTGGAGTGAGGAAGGTTCCAGGAATAAGTGGAGTAACCAAGGTTCCAGGAGAAAGTGGCGTGACCTAGGTTCAAGGACTAAGTGGAGTAATCAAGATTCCAGAAGTAGGAGAGTGACCAAGGTTCCAGGAATAAGTGGAGTGACCAAGGTTAGAGGATTAAGTGGAGTGAACATAATTCCAGAAATAAGTAGTGACCAAGTTTCCAGGACTAAGTGGGGTGACCAAGATTCTAGGACTAAGCCAAATGAACAAGGTTTCAGGACAAAGTGGAGTGACCAAGGTTTCAGGAATATGTGGGGTGACCAAGATTCCATAAGCAAGTGGAGTGACCAAGGCTCCAGGACTAATTGGAGTGACCAAGATTCCAAAAGGAAGTGCAGTGACCAAGTATCCAGGACTAAGTGGAGTGACTCAGGTTCCAGGATTAAGTGGACTGACCAAGGATCCTGGAGTAAGTGGAGTGACCAAGGTTCGAGGATAAAGTGGAGTGACCAAGGTTCCAGGAGTAAGAATAGTAACCAAGGTTCCATTACTAAGTGTACAAACCAACGTTCAAGGACTAAATGGAGTGACTGAGGGTCCGGGACTAAGTGGACTGGCAAAGGTTCCTGGACAAAGTGGAGTGGCCAAGGTTTCACGAGTAAGTAGAGAGACCAAGTTTCCAGGACTAAGATCAGTGAACAAAGTTCCTGGACTAAGTGGAGTGACCATGGTTATAGGAATAAGTGGAGCGACTAATGTTCCAGGACTAAGTGGAGTGACCAAGGTTACAGGACTAAGTGGAGTGAGCAGGTCATAAGGACTAAGTGGAGTGACCAAGTATCCAGGACTAAGTGAAGTGACCAAGGTTCCAGGACAAAGTGCGGTGTCCAAGGTTACAGTCCTAAGTGGAGTGATCAAGGTTATTGGACTAAGTGGAGTGACCAAGGTTCCAGGACTAAGCGGAGTGACCAAAGTTCAAGGATTAAATATAGTGACCAAGGCTCCAGGACCAAGTGGAGTAACCACGGTTCCAGGACTAACTGGAGTGACCAAGGTTCAAGGAGTAAGTGGAGTGACCAAGGTTCCAGGACTAAGTGGAGTGACAATTGCTCCAGGACTAAGTGGAGTAACCAAGGTTCCAGGACTAAGTGGAGTGCCCAAAGCTCAAAGATTAATTGGATTGACCAAACTTCCAGAACTAAATGGAGTGACCAAGGCTCCAGGAATAAGTGGGGTGAGCAGGGCTCCTGGACTTAGTGGAGAGACCAAGGTTCCAGGTCTAAGTGGAGTGACCAAGGTTCCAGGAGTAAGTGGAGTGACCTAGATTCAAGGACTGAGTGCAGTGACCAAGATTCCAGGAGTAAGTGAGTGACCAAGGTTTTAGGACTAAGTGGAGTGACCAAGGTTCCAGGACTAAGTGGAGTGAACAAGGTTCCAGAAATATGTAGAATGACCAAGGTTCCAGGACGAAGTGGACTGGCTGAGATTCCAGGGCTAAGTGGATTGAACAAGGTTCCAGGACTAAGTGGAGTGACCAAAGTTACAGGACTAATTGGGTTGACCAAGACTCCAGAAGTAAGTGGAGTGACCAAGGTTCCAGGAATAAGTGAAGTCACCAGGGTTCCAGGAGTAAGTGGAGTGAGCAAGGTTCCAGGACTAAGTGGACTGAGCAAGGTTCTAGGACAAAGTGGAGTGACTAAGGGTCCCGGACTTAGTGGAGTGACCAAGGTTCCTGGACAAAGTGGAATAGCCAAGGTTCCAGGAGTAAGGGGAGTGCCCAAGTTTCCAGGACTAAGTAGAGTGGCCAAAGTTCCAGGACTAAGTAGAGTGACCAAGGTTCCAGGAGTAAGTGGAGTGACCAAGGTTCCAGGACTAAGTGGAGTGACCAAGCCTCCAGCAATAAGTGGAGTGACCAAGATTCCAGGAATAAGTGGAGTGAGCAGCGCTCGGAAACTAAGTGGAGTGACCAAGTTTCTAGGACTAAATGAAGTGACCAAGGTTCCAGGACTAAGTGGAGTGACCAAGGTTCCAGGACTAAGTGGATTGACCAAGGTTCGAGGACAAAGTGGTGGGACCAAGGTTCCAGAACTAAGTGGAGGGACCAAGGGTCCCGGACTAAGTGGAGTGACAAAGGTTCCAGGAGTAAGTGGAATGACCTAGGATCATGGACTAAATGAAGTGACCAAATTTCAAGAACTAAATGGAGTGACCAAGGTTCCAGGACTAAGTCTATTGACCAAGGTTCCAGGACTAAATGGAGTGACCATACTTCTAGGTATAAGTAGAGTTACTAAGTTTCCAGGATTAAGTGGAGTTACCAAGGTTCCAGGATTAAGTTGAGCGAACAGGGCTCCAGAACTTAGTGAAGTGACCAAGTTTACAGGTCTAAGTGAAGTGACCAGGGTTGCAAGACTAAGTAGAGTGACCAAGGTTCGAGGATTAAGTGGCTGACCAAGGTTCCAGGACTAAGTGGCGTGACCAATGTTCAAGGACTGAGTGGAGTGACGACGGGTCCCGAACAAAGTGGAGTGACCAAGGACCCAGGACTAAGTGGAGTGAGATGGTTTCCAGGAGTATGTGGAGTGAGATGGGTTCCAGGACTAAGTGGAGTTGTCAAGGTTCCAAGACAAAGTGGAGTGACCAAGGTTTCAGGACTAAATAGAGTGACCAAGGTTCCAATACTAAGTGGAGTGACCAAGGTTCCTGGACGAAGTGGAGTGACCAAAGTTCCAGGACTAAGTTGATTGATCAATGTTCGTGGACTATATGGAGTCACCAGAGTTCCAGACCTAAGTGGAGTGACCAAGGTTCCAGGACTAATTGGAGAGACCAAGGGTCCATGACTAAATGGAGTGACCAACGTTCTAAGACTAAGTGGAGAGTCCAAGTTTCCAAGTCTATATGGAGTGACCAACGTTCCAGGACCAAATAGAGTGACTAAGGTTCCAGGACTAAGTTGAGTGACCTTGGTTCAAGGACTAAGTGTAGTGACCAATGGTCCAGAACTAAGTGAAGTGACCAAGGTTCGAGGACTAAGTGGCTGACCAAGGTTCCAGGACTCAGTGGCGTGACCAAGATTCCAGTACTAATTGGAGTGGCCAAGGTTTCAGGACTAAGTGGAGTGACCAAGGTTCCAGGAGTAAGTGGCGTGACCTAGGTTCTAGGACTAAGTGGAGTAATCAAGATTCCATTAGTAGGTGAGTCACCAAGGTTCCAGGACTAAGTGGAGTGACCAAGGTTCAAGGACTAAGTGGAGAGAACATGATTCCAGAAATAAGTAGAGTGACCAAGTTTCCAGGACTAATTGGGGTAACCAAGATTCTAGGAATAAGCCAAATGAACAAGGTTTCAGGACTAAGTGGAGTGACCAAGGTTTCAGGAATATATGGGGTGACCAAGATTCCGATAGTAAGTGGAGTGACCAAGGTTCCATTACTAATTGGAGTGACCAAGATTCCAAAAGTAAGTGTAGTGACCAAGGTTCCAGGACTAAGTGGAGTGACTCAGATTCCAAAAGTAAGTGGATTGACCAAGGTTCCAGGATTAAGTGCAGTGACCAATTATCATGGATTAAGTGGAGTGACCAAGGTTCCAGGATTAAGTGGAGTGACCAAGGTTCCAGGAGTAAGTGTAGTAACAAAGGTTCCAGGACTAAGTGGACTGACCAAGGTTCTAGGACTAAATGGAGTGACTGAGGGTCCGGGACTAAGTGGACTGGCAAAGGTTCCTGGACAAAGTGGAGAGGCCGAGTTTTCACGAGTAAGTGGAGAGACCAAGTTTCCAGGACTAAGTTCAGTGACCAAAGTTCCAGGACTAAGTGAAGTGACCAAGGTTCCAGGACAAAGTGGAGTGTCCAAGCCTCCAGAACTAAGTGGAGTGACCAAGGTTCCAGGACTAAGTGGAGTGAGCAGGGCTCCATGACTAAGTGGAGTGACCAAGTTTCCAGGACAAAGTGAAGTGACCAAGGTTCCAGGACGATGTGGAGTGACCAAGGTTCGAGGAATAAGTGGAGTGACCAAGGTTCCAGGACTAAATGGAGTGATCAAGGTTACAGATCTAAGTGGAGTGACCAAGGGTCGAGGACTAAATGTAGTGACCAAGGTTCAATGACTAATTGGAGCAGCCAAGGTTCCAGGAGTAAGTGGAATGACCAAGGATCATGGACTAAATGAAGTGACCAAATTTTCAAAACTAAATGGAGTGACCAAGGTTCCAGGACTAAGCGGAGTGACCAAAGTTCAAGGATTAAATATAGTGACCAAGGCTCCAGGACCAAGTGGAGTAACCACGGTTCCAGGACTAACTGGAGTGACCAAGGTTCAAGGAGTAAGTGGAGTGACCAAGGTTCCAGGACTAAGTGGAGTGACAATTGTTCCAGGACTAAGTGGAGTGACCAAGGTTCCAGGACTAAGTGGAGTGCCCAAAGCTCGAAGATTAATTGGATTGACCAAACTTCCAGAACTAAATGGAGTGACCAAGGCTCCAGGAATAAGTGGGGTGAGCAGGGCTCCTGGACTTAGTGGAGAGACCAAGGTTCCAGGACTAAGTGGAGTGACCAAGGTTCCAGGAGTAAGTGGAGTGACCTAGATTCAAAGACTGAGTGCAGTGACCAAGATTCCAGGAGTAAGTGAGTGACCAAGGTTTTAGAACTAAGTGGAGTGACCAAGGTTCCAGGACTAAGTGGAGTGAACAAGGTTCCAGAAATATGTAGAATGACCAAGGTTCCAGGACGAAGTGGACTGGCTGAGATTCCAGGGCTAAGTGGATTGAACAAGGTTCCAGGACTAAGTGGAGTGACCAAAGTTACAGGACTAATTGGGTTGACCAAGAATACAGAAGTAAGTGGAGTGACCAAGGTTCCAGGAATAAGTGAAGTGACCAAGGTTCAAGGAGTAAGTGGAGTGAGCAAGGTTCCAGGACTAAGTGGACTGAGCAAGGTTCTAGGACAAAGTGGAGTGACTAAGGGTCGGGGACTTAGTGGATTGACCAATGTTCCTGGACTAAGTGGAGTGGCCAAGGTTCCAGGAGTAAGGTGAGTGCCCAAGTTTCCAGGGCTAAGTTGAGTGACCAAAGTAGAAGGTATAAGTGGAGTGACCAAGGTTCCAGGAGTAAGTGGAGTGACCAAGGTTCCAGGAGTAAGTGGAGTGACCAAGGTTCCAGGACTAAGTGGAGTGACCAAGGTTCCAGGAGTAAGTGGATTCATCAAGGTACCAGGACTTAGTGGAATGACCAGGGTTTCAGGAATAAGTGGAGAGACCAATGTTCCAGGACTAATTGGACTGACCAAGGTACCAGGACTAAATAGAGTGACCATGGTTCTAGGAATAAGTGGAGTGACTAAGGTTCCAGGACTAAGTGGAGTGACCAAGCGTCCAGCAATAAGTGGAGTGACCAAGGTTCCAGGAATAAGTGAGTGAGCAGGTCTCGAAAACTAAGTGGAGTGACCAAGATTCCAGGAATAAATGAAGTGACCAAGGTTCCAGGACTAAGTGGAGTGACTAAGGTTCCAGGACTAAGTGGATTGACCAAGGTTCCATAACTAAGTGGAGGGAGCAAGGGTCCAGGAGTAAGTGGAGTGACCTAGATTCAAGGACTGAGTGGAGTGACCAAGATTCCAGGAGTAAGTGAGTGACGAAGGTTCCAGGACTAAGTGGATTGACCAAGGTTCGATGACAAAGTGGTGAGACCAAGATTCCAGAACTAAGTGTTGTGACCAAGGTTCCAGGAGTAAGTGGAGTGACCTAGATTCAAGGACTGAGTGGAGTGACCAAGATTCCAGGAGTAAGTGAGTGACGAAGGTTCCAGGACTAAGTGGATTGACAAAGGTTCGATGACAAAGTGGTGAGACCAAGATTCCAGAACTAAGTGTTGTGACCAAGGTTCCAGGAGTAAGTGGAGTGACCTAGATTCAAGGACTGAGTGGAGTGACCAAGATTCCAGGAGTAAGTGAGTGACGAAGGTTCCAGGACTAAGTGGATTGTCCAAGGTTCGATGACAAAGTGGTGAGACCAAGATTCCAGAACTAAATGGAGTGACCAAGGTTCCAGGACTAAGTCTATTGACCAAGGTTCCAGGACTAAATGGAGTGACCAAACTTCTAGGAATAAGTGGAGTGACTAAGTTTCCAGGATTAAGTTGAGCGATCAGGGCTCGAGAACTAAGTGGAGTGAAAAAGTTTGCAGGACTAGGTGAAGTGACCAATGTTGCAAGACTAAGTAGAGTGACCAAGGTTCGAGGACTAAGTGGCTGACCAAGGTTCCAGGACTAAGTGGCGTGACCAAGGTTTAAGGACTGAGTGGAGTGACGACGGGTCCAGAACAAAGCGGAGTGACCAAGGATCCAGGACTAAGAGGAGTAAGATGGTTTTCTGGAGTAAGTGGAGTGAGGTGGGTTCCAGGACTAAGCGGAGTGACCAAGGTTCCAAGACAAAGTGCAGTAACCAAGGTTTCAGAGCTAAATATAGTGACGAAGGATCCAGGACTAAGTGGAGTGACCAAGGTTCCAGGACGATGTGGAGTGACAAAAGTTCCAGGACTAAGTTGAGTGATCAAGGTTAAAGGACTATATGGAGTCACCAGTGTTCCAGAACTAAGTGGAGTGACCAAGGCTCCCAGACTAATTGGAGTGACCAAGGGTCCATGACTAAATGGAGTGACCAACGTTCTAAGACTAAGTGGAGAGACCAAGTTTCCAAGTCTATATGGAGTGACGAACGTTCCAGGAAAAAACAGAGTTACCAAGATTCCAGGACTAAGTTGAGTGACCATGGTTTCAGGACAAAGTGTAGTGACCAGTGGTCCAGGACTAAGTGAAGTGACCAAGGTTCGAGGGCTAAGTGGCTGACCACGGTTCCAGGACTCAGTGGTGTGACCAAGGTTCCAGTACTAAATGGAGTTGCAAAGGTTTCAGGAGTAAGTGGAGTGAGGAAGGTTCCAGGAATAAGTGGAGTAACCAAGGTTCCAGGAGAAAGTGGCGTGACCTAGGTTCAAGGACTAAGTGGAGTAATCAAGATTCCAGGAGTAGGAGAGTGACCAAGGTTCCAGGAATAAGTGGAGTGACCAAGGTTAGAGGATTAAGTGGAGTGAACATAATTCCAGAAATAAGTAGTGACCAAGTTTCCAGGACTAAGTGGGGTGACCAAGATTCTAGGACTAAGCCAAATGAACAAGGTTTCAGGACAAAGTGGAGTGACCAAGGTTTCAGGAATATGTGGGGTGACCAAGATTCCATAAGCAAGTGGAGTGACCAAGGCTCCAGGACTAATTGGAGTGACCAAGATTCCAAAAGGAAGTGCAGTGACCAAGTATCCAGGACTAAGTGGAGTGACTCAGGTTCCAGGATTAAGTGGACTGACCAAGGATCCTGGAGTAAGTGGAGTGACCAAGGTTCGAGGATAAAGTGGAGTGACCAAGGTTCCAGGAGTAAGAATAGTAACCAAGGTTCCAGGACTAAGTGGACAAACCAACGTTCAAGGACTAAATGGAGTGACTGAGGGTCCGGGACTAAGTGGAGTGGCAAAGGTTCCTGGACAAAGTGGAGTGGCCAAGGTTTCATGAGTAAGTAGAGAGACCAAGTTTCCAGGACTAAGATCAGTGAACAAAGTTCCTGGACTAAGTGGAGTGACCATGGTTATAGGAATAAGTGGAGCGACTAATGTTCCAGGACTAAGTGGAGTGACCAAGGTTACAGGACTAAGTGGATTGAGCAGGTCATAAGGACTAAGTGGAGTGACCAAGTATCCAGGACTAAGTGAAGTGACCAAGGATCCAGGACAAAGTGCAGCGTCCAAGGTTACAGTCCTAAGTGGAGTGACCAAGGTTCCAGGACTAAGCGGAGTGACCAAAGTTCAAGGATTAAATATAGTGACCAAGGCTCCAGGACCAAGTGGAGTAACCACGATTCCAGGACTAACTGGAGTGACCAAGGTTCAAGGAGTAAGTGGAGTGACCAAGGTTCCAGGACTAAGTGGAGTGACAATTGCTCCAGGACTAAGTGGAGTGATCAAGGTTCCAGGACTAAGTGGAGTGCCCAAAGCTCAAAGATTAATTGGATTGACCAAACTTCCAGAACTAAATGGAGTGACCAAGGCTCCAGGAATAAGTGGGGTGAGCAGGGCTCCTGGACTTAGTGGAGAGACCAAGGTTCCAGGACTAAGTGGAATGACCAAGGTTCCAGGAGTAAGTGGAGTGACCTAGATTCAAGGACTGAGTGCAGTGACCAAGATTCCAGGAGTAAGTGAGTGACCAAGGTTTTAGGACTAAGTGGAGTGACCAAGGTTCCAGGACTAAGTGGAGTGAACAAGGTTCCAGAAATATGTAGAATGACCAAGGTTCCAGGACGAAGTGGACTGGCTGAGATTCCAGGGCTAAGTGGATTGAACAAGGTTCCAGGACTAAGTGGAGTGACCAAAGTTACAGGACTAATTGGGTTGACCAAGACTCCAGAAGTAAGTGGAGTGACCAAGGTTCCAGGAATAAGTGAAGTGACCAGGGTTCCAGGAGTAAGTGGAGTGAGCAAGGTTCCAGGACTAAGTGGACTGAGCAAGGTTCTAGGACAAAGTGGAGTGACTAAGGGTCCGGGACTTAGTGGAGTGACCAAGGTTCCTGGACAAAGTGGAATGGCCAAGGTTCCAGGAGTAAGGGGAGTGCCCAAGTTTCCAGGACTAAGTAGAGTGGCCAAAGTTCCAGGACTAAGTAGATTGACCAAGGTTCCAGGAGTAAGTGGAGTGACCAAGGTTCCAGGACTAAGTGGAGTGACCAAGCCTCCAGCAATAAGTGGAGTGACCAAGATTCCAGGAATAAGTGGAGTGAGCAGCGCTCGGAAACTAAGTGGAGTGACCAAGTTTCTAGGACTAAATGAAGTGACCAAGGTTCCAGGACTAAGTGGAGTGACCAAGGTTCCAGGACTAAGTGGATTGACCAAGGTTCGAGGACAAAGTGGTGGGACCAAGGTTCCAGAACTAAGTGGAGGGACCAAGGGTCCCGGACTAAGTGGAGTGACAAAGGTTCCAGGAGTAAGTGGTATGACCTAGGATCATGGACTAAATGAAGTGACCAAATTTCAAGAACTAAATGGAGTTTACCTGGAGAGAGTTCCGGGGGTCAACGCCTCCGCGGCCCGGTCTGAGACCAGGCCTCCTGGTGGATCAGAGCCTGATCAACCAGGCTGTTGCTGCTGGCTGCACGCAAACCAACATACGAGCCACAGCTCGGCTGATCCGGAACTGACTTTAGGTGCTTGTCCAGTGCCAGCTTGAAGACTGCCAGGGGTCTGTTGGTAATCCCCCTTATGTGTGCTGGGAGGCAGTTGAACAGTCTCGGGCCCCTGACACTTATTGTATGGTCTCTTAACGTGCTAGTGACACCCCTGCTTTTCATTGGGGGGATGGTGCATCGCCTGCCAAGTCTTTTGCTTTCGTAGTGAGTGATTTTCGTGTGCAAGTTCGGTACTAGTCCCTCTAGGATTTTCCAGGTGTATATAATCATGTATCTCTCCCTCCTGCGTTCCAGGGAATACAGGTTTAGGAACCTCAAGCGCTCCCAATAATTGAGGTGTTTTATCTCCGTTATGCACGCCGTGAAAGTTCTCTGTACATTTTCTAGGTCGGCAATTTCACTTGCCTTGAAAGGTGCTGTTAGTGTGCAGCAATATTCCAGCCTAGATAGAACAAGTGACCTGAAGAGTGTCATCATGGGCTTGGCCTCCCTAGTTTTGAAGGTTCTCATTATCCATCCTGTCATTTTTCTAGCAGATGCGATTGATACAATGTTATGGTCCTTGAAGGTGAGATCCTCCGACATGATCACTCCCAGGTCTTTGACGTTGGTGTTTCGCTCTATTTTGTGGCCAGAATTTGTTTTGTACTCTGATGAAGATTTAATTTCCTAATGTTTACCATATCTGAGTAATTGAAATTTCTCATCGTTGAACTTCATGTTGTTTTCTGCAGCCCACTGAAAGATTTGGTTGATGTCTGCCTAGAGCTTTGCAGTGTCTGCAATGGAAGACACTGTCATGCAGATTCGGGTGTCATCTGCAAAGGAAGACACGGTGCTGTGGCTGACATCCTTGTCTATGTCGGATATAAGGATGAGGAACAAGATGGGAGCGAGTACTGTGCCTTGTGGAACAGAGCTTTTCACCGTAGCTGCCTCGGACTTTACTCTGTTGACGACTACTCTCTGTGTTCTGTTAGTGAGGAAATTATAGATCCATCGACCGACTTTTCCTGTTATTCCTTTAGCACGCATTTTGTGCGCTATTACGCCATGGTCACACTTGTCGAAGGCTTTTGCAAAGTCTGTATATATTACATCTGCATTCTTTTTGTCTTCTAGTGCATTTAGGACCTTGTCGTAGTGGTCCAATAGTTGAGACAGACAGGAGCGACCTGTTCTAAACCCATGTTGCCCTGGGTTGTGTAACTGATGGGTTTCTAGATGTGTGGTGATCTTCCTTCTTAGGACCCTTTCAAAGATTTTTATGATATGGGATGTTAGTGCTATTGGTCTGTAGTTCTTTGCTGTTGCTTTACTGCCCCCTTTGTGGAGTGGGGCTATGTCTGTTGTTTTAAGTAACTGTGGGACGACCCCCGTGTCCATGCTCCCTCTCCATAGGATGGAAAAGGCTCGTGATAGGGGCTTCTTGCAGTTCTTGATGAACACAGAGTTCCATGAGTCTGGCCCTGGGGCAGAGTGCATGGGCATGTCATTTATCGCCTGTTCGAAGTCATTTGGCGTCAGGATAACATCGGATAGGCTTGTGTTAATCAAATTTTGTGGCTCTCTCATAAAAAATTCATTTTGATCTTCGACTCTCAGTCTGGTTAGCGGCTTGCTAAAAACTGAGTCATATTGGGACTTGAGTAGCTCACTCATTTCCTTGCTGTCATCTGTGTAGGACCCATCTTGTTTAAGTAGGGGCCCAATACTGGACGTTGTTCTCGATTTTGATTTGGCATAGGAGAAGAAATACTTTGGGTTTCTTTCGATTTCATTTATGGCTTTTAGTTCTTCCCGCGATTCCTGACTCCTAAAGGATTCTTTTAGCTTAAGTTCGATGCTTGCTATTTCTCTGACCAGTGTCTCCCTACGCATTTCAGATATATTGACCTCTTTTAGCCGCTCTGTTATTCTTTTCCGTCGCCTGTAAAGGGAGCGCCTGTCTCTTTCTGTTTTACATCTACTCCTCCTTTTTCTTAGAGGAATAAGCCTTGTGCATACATCGAGTGCCACCGAGTTAATCTGTTCTAGGCATAAGTTGGGGTCTGTGTTGCTTAGTATATCTTCCCAGCTTATATCGGTTAGGACTTGGTTTACTTGGTCCCACTTTATGTTTTTGTTATTGAAGTTGAATTTGGTGAATGCTCCCTCGTGACTAATCTCATTATGTCGGTCTGGGGCTCCGCGCATACATGACTGAACCTCAATTATGTTGTGATCTGAGTATATTGTTTTTGATATGGTGATATTTTTTATCAGATCATCATTGTTAGTGAAGATGAGGTCTAGTGTATTCTCCAGTCTAGTAGGCTCTATTATTTGCTGGTTTAAATTGAATTTTGTGCAGAGATTTAAAAGCTCGCGTGAGTGTGAGTTTTCATCAGAGCTGCCTCCTGGTGTTATTACTGCAACAATATTATTTGCTATATTCCTCCATTTTAGGTGCCTTAAGTTGAAATCCCCCAGGAGCAAGATGTTGGGTGCAGGAGCTGGAAGGTTTTCCAGACAGTGGTCAATTTTTAACAGCTGTTCCTGGAATTGCTGGGATGTTGCATCCGGAGGCTTGTAGACTATCACAATGACTAGGTTTTGGTTCTCGACCTTTACTGCTAAAACTTCCACTACATCATTTGAGGCATTTAGCAGTTCTGTGAAAACAAGTGACTCTGCAATGTACAGGCCAACCCCCCCCTTTTGCCTGTTCACTCTGTCACATCTGTATAGGTTGTAACCTGGGATCCATATTTCGTTGTCCAAGTGATCCTTTATGTGGGTCTCAGTGAAAGCCGTGAACATTGCCTTTGCCTCTGCAAGCAGTCCACGGATGAAAGGTATTTTGTTGTTTGTTGCTGGCTTTAGACCCTGTATATTTGCAAAGAAGAATGTTATCGGACTGGTGGTATTGTTGGTACTGGGGGGGGATTTTTTTTCCGGCATTAGTATCTGTATCTGTTGGTTTGGAGTGGAGGCCATCGACTGTGGTTCCACTCCAGGAATGACTGGATTTGGTGTACGATTTCTGCCATTTCCTGCCAGTTTTTTTTCCTTCCTGGCACTAAAAAAACCTCTCCCTCTTGAGTGGCTGTGGCTACCCAGGTTTTCCCATGGCCTGGATGTTTTGTATCTTTTTGTCCCCTTTAGATGGTATGCCTGGCAATTTAAGTTATAGCACAGTCTTTCCTGTACTGAAGAGGTACACAGTTCAGGGTGAAAAAGCTTACAGGAAGGGAGTTTGCATTTTCCTGTTGTCATATGGGCATGGCATTTCCTAGGGTGGTCATAGTTGCACGTCCCATCTGTTTTTCCAGATTTCCCATGCCAGCAGATACCGAGTGCATAGTATGTGCACAGGCTTGGTTTCCGTTTGCCTTGGGTTTCTGTGACTGTATTCCCTGTTGGTGCATGTTTCCCTGTCTTACTTCTATCCTCCCTAGCACCAACAATGGAGCTCCCACCAGTTGTTTTTGGTAATATATCCTCACTATTGCTAGTGGAGTCCTCTTGTTTGCTATTTCCTGCGGTATTTCTAGTTTGCAATATTGGTTTTATCTTATCTTTGACTACACTTGTTTCCCTACTATGGCTCCTGTCCCCTATGAGGTCATTTATATGTATTCCTTCCTGCGTATAATTCCCGACTACCTGGACAAAATCTCCAGCTTCACCATTACTGTCTCCCAGGACAGCATCTCCAGCTTCCCCATTACTGTCTCCCAGGACAGCATCTCCAGCTTCACCATTACTGTCTCCCAGGACAGCACCTCCAGCTTCACCATTACTGTCTCCCAGGACAGCACCTCCAGCTTCCCCATTACTGTCTCCCAGGACAGCACTATCAGCCTCCCATTTACTGACTACCAGGACATCATCTCCAGCCTTACAGTTTCTGACTACATGGCCAGTATCAAGGGCAGTACCATTCAGCCCGGACTTTTTATGTTCCCATCTGTTGTAGAAAGCTTCCAGGTTTTCTATGAAAGCAGCTTTGATGTTGACCTCTTTTAATACCCTTGTGATTTTAGTCCACAGATTTATCTCATTTGGGCATACCCAAAAACACTTCCCTGTTTTAATACTGCTTGTAGCTAGTTCTTGGATATCTGCACAAGGGGCGTGACACCAATTTCCACAGAAATGACAATTTATGCATGTGGAAGCCCGTTTGTTTGACTGACCACAGACTACACACAGCTTCATAATGATTTGAATGGTTGATTTACTGCAATTCTACTAGCAACCTCTTGAATATTCTATTAATAACCTGCTAGGTGGTGCACAACGAAACCGTTTGAAACCAGTCCAGGGTTCGGACCAGTCAAGGGTTCGGACCAGTCAAGGGTTCGGACCAGTCTATCTGATCTGATCAGTGGGTCACTTATTTAAACCATACTGGTCGGTGATTTGAGCTAACAAATGAAGGATCTACTGGAAATTATCTACCCGAGTAATATGTGATTTGATTGATACAAAAGTATAACTTGCGTGTTGAAGAGCCGGTGACTGCTGGCACTCCTACAATGACGAACGGTCGAGCCTCCACCCTTGTTTATCAATCGCTGTATCTAGCTTCTCTATTTTTTTTTTCCGTCTCCACCACAATAAATGCTATATTATCACTATAGTTGACTGGTGCAAATTTTGGAGGAAGGGCGCTTTTTCTGTAGTAATAATTGCTTCTCGTTGTGTATATTGCGACCGCTGGTAACTACAGGTTATATGAAATTCACAGTAACGTCTGGTATTTCAAGAAAAAGAAACTAATGAAAGTCACTCCACTCCACTAAGTACCATTATAATACTGGTTAGTTGCTACTACAACACTGTATTCTGCTATTCACTGGTATCACTAGATTATATGCGAGTACACTAGCAGGCCAGGAAGATTATTAAAAACAGCTGACCTGTGGTAAGTTTCTGGCGACTTCTGGCACCTGCCTCTATAGGCTTATCACTTCATTTACAAATTCACCTGTTTTCAAATGACACTTTAGCCTTTATCATCAATATACTAGGGAGCCACTGTAGTATACACTATACACTATGTATACTCAATGCTTTCAGGGAGACTTTCTTTCCTCTGACACAAAGTTCAATTATTATTATTTTTTTCAAACGGGACACAGGCCTATGATTCCCCTCTGGCAGTAAACTCTGCTAGGTAGTGCACACTAATTCTCCTTTTTTTGACTCAGTATATAATGTTTTCCGCCCAAGATTCCAGGACTAAGTCTATTGACCAAGGTTCCAGGACTAAATGGAGTGACCATACTTCTAGGTATAAGTGGAGTTACTAAGTTTCCAGGATTAAGAGGAGTTACCAAGGTTCCAGGATTAAGTTGAGTGAACAGGGCTCCAGAACTTAGTGAAGTGACCAAGTTTACAGGTCTAAGTGAAGTGACCAAGGTTGCAAGACTAAGTAGAGTGACCAAGGTTCGAGGATTAAGTGGCTGACCAAGGTTCCAGGACTAAGTGGCGTGACCAAGGTTCAAGGACTGAGTGGAGTGACGACGGGTCCCGAACAAAGTGGAGTGACCAAGGACCCAGGACTAAGTGGAGTGAGATGGTTTCCAGGAGTATGTGGAGTGAGATGGGTTCCAGGACTAAGTGGAGTTGTCAAGGTTCCAAGACAAAGTGGAGTGACCAAGGTTTCAGGACTAAATAGAGTGACCAAGGTTCCAATACTAAGTGGAGTGACCAAGGTTCCTGGACGAAGTGGAGTGACCAAAGTTCCAGGACTAAGTTGATTGATCAATGTTCGTGGACTATATGGAGTCACCAGAGTTCCAGAACTAAGTGGAGTGACCAAGGTTCCAGGACTAATTGGAGAGACCAAGGGTCCATGACTAAATGGAGTGACCAACGTTCTAAGACTAAGTGGAGAGTCCAAGTTTCCAAGTCTATATGGAGTGACCAACGTTCCAGGACCAAATAGAGTGACTAAGGTTCCAGGACTAAGTTGAGTGACCTTGGTTCAAGGACTAAGTGTAGTGACCAATGGTCCAGAACTAAGTGAAGTGACCAAGGTTCGAGGACTAAGTGGTTGACCAAGGTTCCAGGACTCAGTGGCGTGACCAAGATTCCAGTACTAAGTGGAGTGGCCAAGGTTTCAGGACTAAGTGGAGTGACCAAGGTTCCAGGAGTAAGTGGCGTGACCTAGGTTCTAGGACTAAGTGGAGTAATCAAGATTCCATTAGTAGGTGAGTCACCAAGGTTCCAGGACTAAGTGGAGTGACCAAGGTTCAAGGACTAAGTGGAGAGAACATGATTCCAGAAATAAGTAGAGTGACCAAGTTTCCAGGACTAATTGGGGTAACCAAGATTCTAGGAATAAGCCAAATGAACAAGGTTTCAGGACTAAGTGGAGTGACCAAGGTTTCAGGAATATATGGGGTGACCAAGATTCCGATAGTAAGTGGAGTGACCAAGGTTCCAGGACTAATTGGAGTGACCAAGATTCCAAAAGTAAGTGTAGTGACCAAGGTTCCAGGACTAAGTGGAGTGACTCAGATTCCAAAAGTAAGTGGATTGACCAAGGTTCCAGGATTAAGTGCAGTGACCAATTATCATGGATTAAGTGGAGTGACCAAGGTTCAAGGATTAAGTGGAGTGACCAAGGTTCCAGGAGTAAGTATAGTAACAAAGTTCCAGGACTAAGTGGACTGACCAAGGTTCTAGGACTAAATGGAGTGACTGAGGGTCCGGGACTAAGTGGAGTGGCAAAGGTTCCTGGACAAAGTGGAGAGGCCGAGTTTTCACGAGTAAGTGGAGAGACCAAGTTTCCAGGACTAAGTTCAGTGACCAAAGTTCCAGGACTAAGTGAAGTGACCAAGGTTCCAGGACAAAGTGGAGTGTCCAAGCCTCCAGAACTAAGTGGAGTGACCAAGGTTCCAGGACTAAGTGGAGTGAGCAGGGCTCCATGACTAAGTGGAGTGACCAAGTTTCTAGGACAAAGTGAAGTGACCAAGGTTCCAGGACGATGTGGAGTGACCAAGGTTCGAGGAATAAGTGGAGTGACCAAGGTTCCAGGACTAAATGAAGTGATCAAGGTTACAGATCTAAGTGGAGTGACCAAGGGTCGAGGACTAAATGTAGTGACCAAGGTTCAATGACTAAGTGGAGCAGCCAAGGTTCCAGGAGTAAGTGGAATGACCAAGGATCATGGACTAAATGAAGTGACCAAATTTTCAAAACTAAATGGAGTGACAAAGGTTCCAGGACTAAGTGGATTGACCAAGGTCCCAGGACTAATTGGAGTGACCAAGATTCCAAAAGTAAGTGTAGTGACCAAGGTTCCAGGACTAAGTGGAGTGACTCAGATCCCAGTAGTAAGTGGATTGACCAAGGTTCCAGGATTAAGTGGAGTGACCAAGGTTCAAGGACTAAGTGGAGTGACTGAGGGTCCGAAACTAAGTGGAGTGGCAAAGATTCCTGGACAAAGTGGAGTGGCCGAGTTTTCACGAGTAAGTGGAGACACCAAGTTTCCAGGACTGAGTTCAGTGACCAAAGTTCCATGACTAAGTGGAGTGACCAAGGTTCCAGGACAAAGTGGAGTGACCAAGCCTCCAGAACTAAGTGGAGTGACCAAGGTTCCAGGACAAATTGGAGTGAGCAGGGCTCCATGACTAAGTGGAGTGACCAAGTTTCGAGGACTAAGTGAAGTGACCAAGGTTCCAGGACGATGTGGAGTGACCAAGGTTCGAGGAATAAGTGGAGTGACCAAGGGTCGAGGACTAAATGTAGTGACCAAGGTTCCATGACTAAGTGGAGCAGCCAAGGTTCCAGGAGTAAGTGGAATGACCTAGGATCATGGACTAAATGAAGTGACCAAATTTTCAATACTAAATGGAGTGACAAAGGTTCCAGGACTAAGTGGATTGACCAAGGTCCCAGGACTAAATGGAGTGACCGTTTTTCTAGGAATAAGTGGAGTGAACAAGTTTCCAGGATTAAGAGGAGTGACCAAGGTTACAGCTCTATGTTGAGCGAACAAGGCTCCAGGACAAAGTGGAGTGTCCAAGGTCCCAGGACTAATAGGAGTGACCAAGATTCCAAAAGTAAGTGTAGTGACCAAGGTTCCAGGAATAAGTGGAGTGACTCAGATCCCAATAGTAAGTGGACTGACCAAGGTTCCAGGATTAAGTGGAGTGACCAAGGTTCAAGGACTAAGTGGAGTGACTGAGGGTCCGAAACTAAGTGGAGTGGCAAAGATTCCTGGACAAAGTGGAGTGGCCGAGTTTTGACGAGTAAGTGGAGAGACCAAGTTTCCAGGACTGAGTTCAGTGACCAAAGTTCCAGGACTAAGTGGAGTGACCAAGGTTCCAGGACAAAGTGGAGTGACCAAGCCTCCAGAACTAAGTGGAGTAACCAAGGCTCCAGGACAAAGTGGAGTGAGCAGGGCTCCATGACTAAGTGGAGTGACCAAGTTTCGAGGACTAAGTGGAGTGACCAAGGTTCCAGGACTACATGGAGTGACCAAGGTTCCAGATCTAAGTGGAGTGACCAAGGGTCGAGGACTAAATGTAGTGACCAAGGTCCCATGACTAAGTGGAGCAGCCAAGGTTCCAGGAGTAAGTGGAATGACCAAGGATCATGGACTAAATGAAGTGACCAAATTTTCAAAACTAAATGGAGTGACAAAGGTTCCAGGACAAAGTGGATTGACCAAGGTCCCAGGACTAAATGGAGTGGCCGTGTTTCTAGGAATAAGTGGAGTGAACAAGTTTCCAGGATTAAGAGGAGTGACAAAGGTTACAGCACTATGTTGAGCGAACAAGGCTCCAGGACTAAGTGGAGTGACCAAGTTTGCAGGACTAAGTGAAGTGACCAAGGTTGCAAGACTAAGTAGAGTGACCAAGGTTCGAGGACTAAGTAGCTGGACAAGGTTCCAGGACTAAGTGGCGTGACCAAGGTTCAAGGACTGAGTGGAGTGACGACGGGTCCAAGACAATGTGGAGTGATCAAGGTTCCAAGAGAAAGTGGAGTGACCAAAGTTTCAGGACTAAATAGAGTGACTAAGGTTCCAAGACTAAGTGTAGTGACCTAGGATCCATGACGAAGTGGAGAGACCAAGGTTCCAGGACTAAGTTGGGTGATCAAGCTTCCAGGACTATGTCGAGTGACCAATGTTCCAGAACTAAGTGGAGTGA
Source organism: Cherax quadricarinatus (assembly GCF_038502225.1). Taxonomy (NCBI): domain Eukaryota; kingdom Metazoa; phylum Arthropoda; class Malacostraca; order Decapoda; family Parastacidae; genus Cherax; species Cherax quadricarinatus. Next base: position 13,492,615 of record NC_091380.1, read on the forward strand.
CCAAGGTTCCAGGACTAATTGGAGTGCCAAGGTTTCAGGACTAAACAGAGTGACCAGAGTTCCACGACTAAGTGGAGTGACCAAGGTTCCAGGACTAACTGGAGTGACCAAGATTCCAAAAGTAAGTGTAGTGACCAAGGTTCCAGGACTAAGTGGAGTGACTCAGATTCCAAAAGTAAGTGGATTGACCAAGGTTCCAGGATTAAGTGGAGTGACCAATGATCCTGGATTAAGTGGAGTGACCAAGGTTCCAGGAATAAGTGGAGTGACCAAGGTTCCAGGAGTAAGTATAGTAACCAAGGTTCCAGGACTAAGTGGACTGACCAAGGTTCTAGGACTAAATGGAGTGACTGAGGGTCCGAAACTAAGTGGAGTGGCAAAGATTCCTGGACAAAGTGGAGTGGCCGAGTTTTCACGAGTAAGTGGAGAGACCAAGTTTCCAGGACTAAGTTCAGTGACCAAAGTTCCAGGACTAAGTGGAGTGACCAAGGTTCCAGGACAAAGTGGAGTGACCAAGCCTCCAGAACTAATTGGAGTGACACAGGCTCCAGGACTAAGTGGAGTGAGCAGGGCTCCATGACTAAGTGGAGTGACCAAGTTTCCAGAACTAAGTGAAATGGCCAAGGTTCCAGGACGATGTGGAGTGACCAACGTTCGAGGAATAAGTGGAGTGACCAAGGTTCCAGGACTAAATGGAGTGACCAAGGTTCCAGATCTAAGTGGAGTGACCAAGGGTCGAGGACTAAATGTAGTGACCAACGTTAGGAGTAAATGGAATGACCTAGGATCATGGACTAAATGAAGTGGCCAAATTTTCAAAACTAAATGGCGTGACAAAGGTTCCAGGACTAAGTGGATTGACCAAGGTCCCAGTACTAAATGGAGTGACCGTGGTTCTAGGAATAAGTGGAGTGAACAAGTTTCCAGGATTAAGAGGAGTGACCAAGGTTACAGCAATATGTTGAGCGAACAAGGCTCCAGGACTAAGTGGAATGACCAAGTTTGCAGGACTAAGTGAAGTGACCAAGGTTGCAAGACTAAGTAGAGTGACCAAGGATCGAGGACTAAGTGGCTGAACAAGGTTCCAGGACTAAGTGGCGTGACCAAGGTTCAAGGACTGAGTGGAGTGACGACGGGTCCAAGACAATGTGGAGTGATCAAGGTTCCAAGAGAAAGTGGAGTGACCAAAGTTTCAGGACTAAATAGAGTGACTAAGGTTCCAAGACTAAGTGGAGTGACCTAGGATCCAGGACGAAGTGGAGAGACCAAGGTTCCAGGACTAAGTTGGGTTATCAAGCTCCAAGGACTATGTGGAGTGACCCATGCTCCAGAACTAAGTGGAGTGACCAAGGTTCCAGGACTAATTGGAGTGCCAAGGTTCCAGGACTAAACAGAGTGACCAGAGTTCCAGGACTAAGTGGAGTGACCAAGGTTCCAGGACTAATTTGAGTGACCAAGATTCCAAAAGTAAGTGTAGTGACAAAGGATCCAGGACGAAGTGGAGTGACTCAGATTCCAAAAGTAAGTGGATTGACCAAGGTTCCAGGATTAAGTGGAGTGACCAATGATCCTGGATTAAGTGGAGTGACCAAGGTTCCAGGATTAAGTGGACTGTCCAAGGTTCTAGGACTGAATGGAGTGACTGAGGGTCCGGGACTAAGTGGAGTGGCAAAGGTTCCTGGACAAAATGGAGTGGCCGAGTTTTCACGAGTAAGTTTCCAGGACTAAGTTCAGTGACCAAAGTTCCAGGATTAAGTGGAGTGACCAAGGTTCCAGGACATAGTGGAGTGACCAAGCCTCCAGAACTAAGTGGAGTGACCACGGTTCCAGGACTAAGTGGAGTGAGCAGGGCTCCATGACTAAGTGGAGTGACTAAGTTTCCAGAACTAAGTGAAGTGACCAAGGCTCCAGGACGATGTGGAGAGACCAAGGTTCGAGGAATAAGTGGAGTGATCAAGGGTCGAGGACTAAATGTAGTGACCAAGGTTCTATCACTAAGTGGAGCAGCCAAGGTTCCAGGAGTAAGTGGAATGACCTAGGATCATGGACTAAATGAAGTGACCAAATTTTCAAAACTAAATGGAGTGACAAAGGTTCCAGGACTAAGTGGATTGACCAAGGTCCCAGGACTAAATGGAGTGACCGTTTTTCTAGGAATAAGTGGAGTGAACAAGTTTCCAGGATTAAGAGGAGTGACCAAGGTTGCAGCACTATGTTGAGCGAACAAGGCTCCAGGACTAAGTGGAGTGTCCAAGTTTGCAGGACTAAGTGAAGTGACCAACTTTGCAAGACTAAGTAGAGTGACCAAGGTTCGAGGACTAAGTGGCTGACCAAGGTTCCAGGACTAAGTGGCGTGACCAAGGTTCAAGGACTGAGTGGAGTGACGACGGTTCCAAGAATAAGTGGAGTGACCTAGGATCCAGGACGAAGTGGAGAGACCAAGGTTCCAGGGCTAAGTTGGGTGATCAAGCTTCCAGGACTATGTGGAGTGACCAATGTTCCAGAACTAAGTGGAGTGACCAAGGTTCCAGGGCTAATTGGAGTGCCACGGTTCCAGGACTAAACAGAGTGACCAGAGTTCCAGGACTAAGTGGAGTGAGCAAGGTTCCAGGAATAAGTGGAGTGACCAAGGGTCCATGACTAAATTGAGTAACCAACGTTCTAAGACTAAGTGGAGTGACCAAGTTTCCAGGTCTACATGGAGTGACCAACGTTTCAGAACTTAATAGAGTGACCAAGGTTCCAGGACTAAGTTGAGTGACCATGGTTCCAGGACTAAGTGGTGTGACCAAGGGTCCATGACTAAATTGAGTGACCAACGTTCTAAGACTAAGTGGAGTGACCAAGTTTCCAGGTCTGTTTGGAGTGACAAACGTTCCAGAACTTAATAGAGTGACCAAGGTTCCAGGACTAAGTTGGGTGACCATGGTCCCAGGACTAAGTGGAGTGACCATGGGTCGATGACTAAATTGAGTGACCAACGTTCTAAGACTAAGTCGAGTGACCAAGTTTCCAGGTCTGTATGGAGTGACCAACGTTCCAGGACTAAATAGAGTGACCAAGGTTCCAGGACTGAGTTGAGCGACCATGGTTCCAGGATTAAGTAGAATGACCAAAGTTCCAGGACTAAGTGAAGTGACCAAGGTTTGAGGATTATGTACCTGACCAAAATTCCAGGACTATGTGGAGTGACCAAGGCTCCAGGACTGAGTGGAAGGACAAAGGTTACAGGACTAAGTGGAGTGAGCAAGGTTGAAGGAATAAGTGGAGTGAGCTGGGTTCCAGGATTAAGTGGAGTGACCAAGGTTTCGTGATTAAATAGAGTGACCAAGGTTGCAGGACGAAACTGACTGACCAAGGTTCCAGGACTACGTGGAATGTCCAAGGTTTCAGGATTAAATAGAGTGACCAGGGTTCCAGGACTAAGTGGAGTGACCAAGGTTCCACGACTAATTGGAGTGACCAAGGTTCCATGACTATATGGAGTGACTAACGTTCTAAGACTAAATGGAGAGTCCAAGTTTCCAGTTATATATGGAGTGACCAACGTTCCAGGACTAAATAGAGTGACCAAGGTTCCAGGACTAAGTTGAGTGACCAAGGTTCCTGGACTAAGTGGAGTGACCAAGGGTCCTGGACTAAGTGGAGTGGTCAATGTTCGAGGACTAAGTCGAGTGAGCTGGGTTCCAGGACTAGGTGGAGTGACCACATTTACAGGACAAAGTGGAATGACCAAGGTTTGAGGAATAAATAGTGACCAAGGTTCCAGTACAAAGTGGAGTGACCAACGTTCCTGGATTAAACAGAGTGACCAAGGTTCTTGGACTAAGATGGGTGAACAAGGTTCCTGGACTAAGTGGAGTGAGCAAGGGTCCAGGACAAAGTGGAGTGTACAGGGTTCCAGGTCTAAGTAGAGTTACCAAGGTTCCAGGGCTTAGTGGATTGTCCATGGTTCCAGTACTAAGTGGAGTGACCAAGGTCCCACGACTAAGTGGAGTGAACAAGCTTAAAGAATTAAGTGGAGTGTTTGGTTCCAGGACTAAGTGGAGTGACCAAGGCTCCTGGACTAAGTGGAGTGAACAAGTTTCCAGGACTAAGTAGAGTGACCAAGGTTCCAGGACTAAGTGGAGTGACCAAGTTTACAGGACTACGTGAAGTGACGAAGGTTGCAAGACTAAGTAGAGTGACCAAGGTTCGAGGACTAAGTGGCTGACCAAGGTTCCAAGACTAAGTGGTGTGACAAAGGTTCCAGGACTGAGTGGAGTGACGACGGTCCAGGACAAGGTGGACTGACCAAAGTTCCAAGAGAAAGTGGAGTGACCAAGGTTTCAGGACTAAATAGAGTGACGAAGGTTACAGGACTAAGTGGAGCGAACATGATTCCGGAAATAAGTAGAGTGACCAAGTTTACAGGACTAAGTGGGGTGACCAAGATTCCAAGACTAAGCCAAATTAACAAGGTTTCAGGACTAAGTGGAGTGACCAAGGTTTCAGGACTAATTGGAGTGACCAAGATTCCAAAAGTAAGTGTAGTGACAAATGTTCCAGGACTAAGTGGAGTGACTCAGATTCCAAAAGTAAGTGGATTGACCAAGGTTCAAGGATTAAGTGGAGTGACCAAGGATCCTGGAATAAGTGGAGTGACCAAGGTTCCAGGAGTAAGAGTAGTAACCAAGGTTCCAGGACTAAGTGGACTGACCAAGGTTCTAGGACTAAATGGAGAAACTGACGGTCCGGGACTAAGTGGAGTGGCAAAGGTTCCTGGACAAAGTGGAGTGGCCAAGGTTTAACAAGTAAGTGGAGAGACCAAGTTTCCAGGACTAAGTTCAGTTTTCAAAGTTCCAGGAATAAGTGGAGTGACCAAGCTTCCAGGACAAAGTCGAGTGACCAAGCCTCCAGAACTAAGTGGAGTGACCAAGGTTCCAGGACTTAGTGGAGTGAGCATGGCTCCATGACTAAGTTGAGTGAAATTAAGACACATGTGCAACATCTGGGTATCTTTATTGTAGACGTTTCGCCATCGAGTGGCTTTATCAATACAAATTATAGGATATAACTTGAAGACAGTAGGACTATGTACAGAAGATGAGGTAATCAGTCCCTCAACCTAGGAGTAGGTGCGAAGAGCACCGTAGTCGTGGAGATTCTGAAGCAGAAGCAAGGAACCTGGCGCTTATATAGTAACGTCAGGTGTAGCAGACGAGGGCATAGTCACAGGTAGGCGGGATTCCCCAGTGGAAGTAGGTCCTTCCCAAAGAGATGGGTTAGTTGTAGTAGTAGTTGTCGTAGTCGTGAAGGTTATGTACATGTCCTCAGAATCAAGATTCCATGCCCTCGTCTGCTACACCTGACGTTACTATATAAGCGCCAGGTTCCTTGCTTCTGCTTCAGAATCTCCACGACTACGGTGCTCTTCGCACCTACTCCTAGGTTGAGGGACTGATTACCTCATCTTATGTATATAGTCCTACTGTCTTCAAGTTATGTCCTAGAATTTGTATTGATAAAGCCACTGGATGGCGAAACGTCTACAATAAAGATACCCAGATGTTGCACATGTGTCTTAATTTCATCTTGTTGGTATTATATACCATTCTAGCACAACTAAGTAGAGTGACCAAGTTTCCAGGACTAATTGAAGTGACCAAGGTTCCAGGACGATGTGGAGTGACCAAGGTTAGAGGAATAAGTGGAGTAACCAAGGTTCCAGAAATAAATGGAGTGATCAAGGTTCCAGATCTAAGTAGAGTGACTAAGGGTCGAGGACTAAATGGAGTGACCAAGGTTCCAGGACTAAGTGGAGCAGCCAAGATTCCTGGAGTAAGTTGAATGACCTAGGATCATGGACTAAATGAAGTGACCAAATTTCCAAAACTAAATGGAGTGACAAAGGTTCCAGGACTAAGTGGATTGACCAAGGTTCCAGGACTAAATGGAGTGACCGTGGTTCTAGGAATAAGCGGAGTGACCAAGTTTCCAGGTTTTAAGAGGAGTGACCAAGGTTACAGCACTATGTTGAGCGAACAAGGCTCCGGGACTAAGTAGAGTGACCAAGTTTACAGGAATAAGTGAAGTGACCAAGGTTGCAAGACTAAGAAGCGAGACCAAGGTTCGAGGACTAAGTGACTGACAAAGGTTCCAAGACTAAATGGCGTGACCAAGATTCCAGAACTGAGTGGAGTGATGACGGGTCCAAGACAAAGTGGACTGATCAAGATTCCAAGAGAAAGTGGAGTGACCAAGGTTTCAGGACTAAATAGAGTGACTGAGGTTCCAAGACTAAGTGGAGGGACCTAGGATCTAGAACGAAGTGGAGAGACCAAGGTCCCAGGACTAAGTTGGGTGATCAAGCTTCCAGGACTATGTGGAATGACCAATGTTTCAGAACTAAGTGGAGTGACCAAGGTTCCAGGACTAATTGGAGTGCCAAGGTTCCAGGACTAAATAGAGTGACCAGAGTTCCAGGACTAAGAGGAGTGAGCAAGGTTCCAGGACTAAGTTGAGTGACCAAGGGTCCATGACTAAATTGAGTAACCAACGTTCTAAGACTAAGTGGAGTGACCAAGTTTCCAGGTCTGTATGGAGTGACCAACGTTCCAGAACTTAATAGAGTGACCAAGGTTCCAGGACTAAGTTGAGTGACAATGGTTCCTGGACTAAGTGGTGTGACCAAGGTTCCAGAACTAAGTGGAGTGACCAAGGGTCAATGACTAAATTGAGTGACCAAAGTTCTAAGACTAAGCGGAGTGACCAAGTTTCCAGGTCTGTATGGAGTGACCAACGTTCCAGGACTAAATAGAGTGACCAAGGTTCCAGGACTAAGTTGATTGACCATGGTTTCAGGATTAAGTGGAGTGACCAAAGGTCCAGGACTAAGTGAAGTGACCAAGGTTTGAGGATTATGTACCTGACCAAAATTCCAGTTCTAAGTGGAGTGACCAAGGCTCAAGGACTGAGTGGAATGACAAAGGTTACAGGACTAAATGGAGTGAGCAAGGTTACAGGAATAAGTTGAGTGAACAAGTTTCCAGGACTAAGTGGAGTGAACAAGTTTCCACGACTAACTGGAGTGAACAAGTTTCCAGGACTAAGTGGAGTGACCAAGCTTCCAGGACAAGGTATAGTCACAAGGGTTCCCGGACTAAGTGGAATGACCAAGGCTCCTGGAATAAGTGGAGTTAACAAGTTTCCAGGTCTAAGAGAAGTGACCAAGTTTCTAGAACTAAGTGGAGTGACAAATGTTCCAGGTCTAAGTAAAGTGACAACGTTCCAGGACCAAGTGGATTGACCATTGGATCCAGGACTAAGTGGAGTGACCAAGTTTCCAGGACTATGTTTAGTGATCAAGTTTCCAGTATTAGGTGGTGTTACCAAGTTTCCAGGACTAAATAGAGTGACAAGGGATCCAAGAATATGTTGAGTGACCAAGATTTCAAGACTAAGTGAAGTGACTAAGTTTCCAGGAGTAAGTGGAGTGACCATGGATCCAGGACTAAGTGGACTGACCAAGTTTTCGAGACTAAGTGGAGTTACCAGGGTTCTAGGACAAAGTGGAGTGACCAAGGTTCCAGTACACAAAGTTGAGTGACAAAGGTTCCAGGACTAAGTGGACTGACAAAGATTCTAATACTAATTGAAGTGACTAAGGGCTCGGGACTAAGTGGAGTGACCAAGGTTCCTGGACTAAGTGGAGTGAAAAGTTTCTAGGAGTAAGTGGATAGACCAAGATTCCAGGACTCACTGGAGTGACCAGGGTTCCAGGATTAAGTGGAGTGACCAAAGTTCCAGGTCTATATGGAGTGACCAACGTTCAAAGACTAAGTGCAGTTACCAAGTTTCCAGGTCTATATGGAGTGACCAACGTTCAAGGACTAAACAGTGTGACCAAGGTTCTAGGACTAAGTTAAGTGAACATGGTTCCTGGACTAAGTGGAGTGACCAAGGGACCAGGACAAAGTGGAGTGATCAGGGTTCCAGGTCTAAGTGGAGTTACCAAGGTTTAAGGACTAAGTGGATTGTCCATGATTCGAGTACTAAGTGGAGTGACCAAGGTCCAAGGACTAAGTGTATTGACTAATCTTCCAGGATTAAGTGGACTGACAAGGGTTCCAAGAATACGTGGAGTGGCCAAGACTCCTGGACTAAGTGGAGTGAACAATTTAGCAGACTAAGTGGAGTGACCAAGGTTCCCGGACTAATTGGAGTGATCAAGGCTCCTGGACTATGTGGAGTGACCAAGGTACCAGGACTAAGTGGGGTGACAATGATTCCAAAAGTAAGTGGAGTGACCAACGTTCCAGGACTAAGTGGAGTTACCAAGATTCCAAAAGTAAGTGGAGTTACAAAGGTTCCAGGACTAAGTGGAGTGAACCAGATTCCAAAAGTAAGTGGAGTAACAAAGGTTCCAGGACGAAGTGGACTGTCCAAGGTTCTAGTAATAATTGGAGTGACTAAGGGTCCGGGGCTTAGTGGAGTGACCAAGGTTCCTGGACTAAGTGGAGTGAACAAGGTTCCAGGACTAAGTGGAGTGACCAAGGTTCCGTAACTAAGTGTGGTGACCAATGGTCCAGACCTAAGTGGAGTGGCTAAGGTTCCAGGACTAAGTGGAGTGACCAAGGTCCAAGGAGTAAGGGGAATAATCGACTATCATGGACTAAATGAAGACACCAAATTTCCAGAACTAAATGGAGTGACCAAGGTTCCAGTACTAAGTGAATTGACCAAGGATCCAGTACTAAATGGAGTGACCATGGTTCTAGGAATAAGTGGAGTGACTAAGTTTCCAGGACCAAGTAGAGTGACCATGGTTCCAGGACTAAGTGGAGAGACCAAGGCTCGAGCAGTAAGTGGAGTGAACTGAGTTCCAGGAGGAAGTGGAGTGACCAAGTTTCCTGGACAAAGTGGAGTTACCAAGGTTTGAGGACTAAATAGGGCGATCAAGGTTCCACGACTAAGTGGAGTGACCAAGGTTCCAGGACTATGTGGAGTGATCAATATTCCAGGACTAAGTGCACTGACCAAGGTTCCAGGACTAAGTGCACTGACCAAGGTACCAGGACTAAGTGGAGTGACCAAGGTTCCAGGACTAGAGTGACGAGGGTTCCAGGACTAACTGGAATGACCAAGGTTTCAGGACTAAATAGAGTGTCCAATGTTCCAGGACTAGTTGGAGTGACCAATGTTCCAGGACTAAGTGGAGTGACCAAGGTTCCAGGACTATGTGGAGTGACCAAGGTTTCAGGACTAAGTTGAGCGAAGAGGGCTCCAGGACTAAGAGAAGTGACCAAGGTTCCAAGACTAATTGGAGTGCGAAGGATCCAGAACTAAATAGAGTGATCAGAGTTCCAGGACTAAGTGGAGTGACCATTGTTACAGGGCTAAGTGGAGAGACCAAGAGTCCATGACTAAATGGGGTGACCAACGTTCTAAGACTAAGTGACCAAGTTTCCAGGTCTATATGGAGTGAGCAACGCTCCAGGACTAAATGGAGTGACCAAGGTTCCAGTACTAAGTGGAGTTACATGGTTTCCAGGACAAAGTGGAGTGGCCAAGGTTCGAGGAGTAAGTGGAGTGAACTGAGTTCCAGGAGGAAGTGGAGTGACCAAGTTTCCTGGACAAAGTGTAGTGACCAAGGTTTGAGGACTAAATAGAGCGATCAAGGTTCCACGACTAAGTGGTGTGACCAATGTTCCAGGACTATGTGGAGTGATCAATGTTCCAGGACTAAGTGCACTGACCAAGGTTCCAGGACTAAGTGGAGTGATCAAGGTTCCAGAACTAGAGTAACCAGGGTTCCAGGACTAAGTGGAATGACCAATGTTTCAGGACTAAATAGAGTGACTATAGTTCCAGGACTAAGTGGAGTGACTAATGTTCCAGGACTAAGTGGAGTGACCAAGGTTCCAGGACTATGTGCAGTGACCAAGGTTTCAGGACTAAGTTGAGCGAACAGGGCTCCAGGACACCAAGTTCCAGGACTAAGTGGAGTGACCAAGGTTCGAGGAGTAAGTGGAGTGACAAAGGTTCCAAGACTAAGTGGAGTGACCAAGATTCCAGGACTGACTGGAGTGACAAGGGTTCCAGGATTAAGTGGAGTGACCAATGGTCCAGGTCTATATGGAGTGACCAACGTTCAAAGACTAAGTGCAGTTACAAAGTTTCCAGGTCTATATGGAGTGACCAACGTTCCAGGACTATGTGGAGTGATCAAGATTCAAAAAGCAAGTGGAGTTACAAAGGTTCCAGGAATAAGTGGAGTGACCAAAATTCCAGGACTAAGTGTAGTGACCAAGGTTCCAGGAGTAAGTGGAGTGACCAAGGTTCCTGGACTAAGTGGACTGACCAAGGTTTTAGTACTAATTTGAGTGACTAAGGGTCCGTTACTAAGTGGAGTGACCAAGGTTCCAGGACAAAGTGGAGTGACCAAGGTCCAAGGAGTAACGGGAATAACCGACTATCATGGACTAAATGAAGAGACCAAATTTCCAGAACTAAATGGAGTGACCATGGTTCTACGAATAAGTGGAGAGACCAAGGTTCCAGGACGAAGTGGAGACACCAAGGTTCAAGAACTAAGTTGAGTGAACAAGGTTCCAGGACTATGTGGAGTGACCAATGTTCCAATTCAAAGATCAGAGAGCTGGGCTCCACGACTAAGTGGAGTGACCAAGGTTCCAGGACTAAGTGGAGTGACCAAGGTTCCAGGACAAAGTGGGGTGACCAAGATTCCAAAAGTAATTGGAGGGACTAACGTTCCAGGGCTATATGGAGTGACCAAGATTCAAAAAGTAAGTGGAGTTACAAAGGTTCCAGGACTAAGTGGAATGAACCAGATTCCAAAAGTAAGTGGGGTAACCAAGGTTCCAGGAGTAAGTGGAGTCACCAAGGTTCCAAGAATAAGTGGAGTGACCAAGGTTCCAGGACTAAGTGGACTGAACAAGGTTCAAGAACTAATTGGAGTGACTAAGGGTCCAGGACTAAGTGGAGTGACCAAGGTTCCTCGACTAAGTGGAGTGACCAAAGTTGCAGGACTAAGTGTAGTGACCAAGCTTAGAGGAGAAAGTGGAGTGACAAAGGTCCCAGGATTAAGTGGAGTGACCAAGTTTCCAGGAGTAAGTGAATAGATTAAGATTCCAGGAGTAAGTGAATAGATTAAGATTCCAGGCCTCACTGGAGTGACAGGTTCGACGAATGTGTGGTTGACCGTTGTTCCAGGGCTAAGTGTGTGGCCAAAGTTCCAGGACTAAGTGGAGTGACAAAGGGTACAGGACTAAGTGGAGTGACAAAGGTTCCAGGAATAAGTGGACTTAGCTGGTTTCCAGGATTAATTGGATAGACCAAGGTTCCACGACAAAGTGGAACGACCATGGTTTCAGGATTAAATAGAGTGAGCAAGGTTCCAGGAGGAAGTTTAGTGACCAAGGTTCTAATACTATGTGGAGTAACCAATGTTCCAGGACTAAGTGGAGTGATCAAGGTTTCAGGACTAAGTGGAGTGACCAAATTTACAGAACTAAATAGAGTCACCAGGGTTCCAGGACTAAGTTGATTGACCAACGTTCCAGGACAAAGTGGAGTGACCAAGGTTCCATGTCTACGTATTTAGTGACTAACGTTCTAAGACTAAGTGGAGTGTAAAAGTTTCCAGTTCTATATGGAGTGACCAACGTTCCAGGACTAAAGAGAGCGACAAAGGTTCCAGGACTAAGTTGAGTGATCAAGGTTCCAGGACTAAGTGGAATGACCATGGATCCAGGATTAAGTGGAGTGACCAAGGTTCGAGCAGTAAGTGGAGTGAACTGAGTTCCAGGAGGAAGTGGAGTGACCAAGTTTCCTGGACAAAGTGGAGTTACCAAGGTTTGAGGACTAAATAGAGCGATCAGGGTTCCACGACTAAGTGGAGTGACCAAGGTTCCAGGACTATATGGAGTGATCAATGTTCCAGGACTAAGTGCACTGACCAAGGTTCCAGGACTAAGAGCACTGACCAATGTACCAGGACTAAGTGGAGTGACCAAGGTTCCAGGACTAGAGTGACGAGGGTTCCAGGACTAACTGGAATGACCAAGGTTTCAGAACTAAATAGAGTGACCAATGTTCCAGGACTAGTTGGAGTGACCAATATTCCAGGACTAAGTGGAGTGATCAAGGTTCCAGGACTATGTGGAGTGACCAAGGTTTCAGGACTAAGATGAGCGAAGAGGGCTCCAGGACTAAGTGGAGTGACCAAGGTTCCAGGACTAATTGGAATACGAAGGATCCAGAACTAAATAGAGTGATCAGAGTTCCAGGACTAAGTGGAGTGACCATGGTTACAGGGCTAACTGGAGAGACGAAGAGTCCATGACTAAATGGGGTGACCAACGTTCTAAGACTAAGTGGAGTGACCAAGTTTCCAGGTCTATATGGAGTGAGCAACGTTCCAGGACTAAATGGAGTGACCAAGGTTCCAGTACTAACTGGAGTTACAAGATTTCCAGGACAAAGTGGAGTGACCAAGGTTCCAGAACAAAGTTGAGTGACAAAGATTCCAGGACTAAGTGAACTCACCAAGATTCTAATACTAATTGGAGTGACTAAGGGTCCAGGACTAAGTGGAGTGACCAAGGTTCCTGGACTAAGTGGAGTGGCCAAGGTTCCTGGAGTAAGTGGAGTGACCAAGGTTCCAGGACTAAATGGACTGACCAAGTTTCCAGGACTAAGTGGAGTTACCAGGTTTCCAGGACAAAGTGGAGTGACCAAGGCTCCAGAACAAAGTTGAGTGACAAAGATTCCAGGACTAAGTGAACTCACCAAGATTCTAATACTAATTGGAGTGACTAAGGGTCCAGGACTAAGTGGAGTGACCAAGGTTCCTGGACTAAGTGGATTGGCCAAGGTTCCTGAAGTAAGTGGAGTGACCAAGGTTCCAGGACTAAATGGAGTGACCAAGGTTCCAGGACTAAGTGGAGTCACCAAGTTTCAAGGAGTAAGTGGATTGATCAAGATTAAAGGACTCACTGGAGTTACCAGGGTTCCAGGACTTAGTGGAGTGACCAAGGTTCCAGGACTAAGTGGAGTGACCAGGGTTCAACGACCAAATGAAGTGACCAAATTTCCATAACTAAATGGAGTGACCAAGGTTCCAGGACTAAGTGGAATGACCAAGGCTCCAGGACTAAGTGGAATGATCAAGGTTCCAGAACTAAGTGGAGTGACCAAGGGTCCAGGACTAAGTGGAGTGACTAAGGTTCCAGGACTAAGTGGATTGACCAAGGTTCCAAGACTAAGTGGGGTGACCAAGATTCCAAAAGTAAGTGGAGTGACCAACGTTCCAGGACTATGTGGAGTGATCAAGATTCAAAAAGCAAGTGGAGTTACAAAGGTTCCAGGAATAAGTGGAGTGACCAAAATTCCAGGACTAAGTGTAGTGACCAAGGTTCCAGGAGTAAGTGGAGTGACCAAGGTTCCTGGACTAAGTGGACTGACCAAGGTTTTAGTACTAATTTGAGTGACTAAGGGTCCGTTACTAAGTGGAGTGACCAAGGTTCCAGGACAAAGTGGAGTGACCAAGGTCCAAGGAGTAACGGGAATAACCGACTATCATGGACTAAATGAAGAGACCAAATTTCCAGAACTAAATGGAGTGACCATGGTTCTACGAATAAGTGGAGAGACCAAGGTTCCAGGACGAAGTGGAGACACCAAGGTTCAAGAACTAAGTTGAGTGAACAAGGTTCCAGGACTATGTGGAGTGACCAATGTTCCAATTCAAAGATCAGAGAGCTGGGCTCCACGACTAAGTGGAGTGACCAAGGTTCCAGGACTAAGTGGAGTGACCAAGGTTCCAGGACAAAGTGGGGTGACCAAGATTCCAAAAGTAATTGGAGGGACTAACGTTCCAGGGCTATATGGAGTGACCAAGATTCAAAAAGTAAGTGGAGTTACAAAGGTTCCAGGACTAAGTGGAATGAACCAGATTCCAAAAGTAAGTGGGGTAACCAAGGTTCCAGGAGTAAGTGGAGTCACCAAGGTTCCAAGAATAAGTGGAGTGACCAAGGTTCCAGGACTAAGTGGACTGAACAAGGTTCAAGAACTAATTGGAGTGACTAAGGGTCCAGGACTAAGTGGAGTGACCAAGGTTCCTCGACTAAGTGGAGTGACCAAAGTTGCAGGACTAAGTGTAGTGACCAAGCTTAGAGGAGAAAGTGGAGTGACAAAGGTCCCAGGATTAAGTGGAGTGACCAAGTTTCCAGGAGTAAGTGAATAGATTAAGATTCCAGGAGTAAGTGAATAGATTAAGATTCCAGGCCTCACTGGAGTGACCAGGGTTCCAGGACTAAGTGGAATGACCAATGTTCCACGACTATATGGAGTGACCAATGTTCCATGAATATATGGAGTGACCAACTTTCAAAGACTAAGTGTAGTGACCAAGTTTCCAGGTCTATATGGAGTGACCAACGTTCAAGTACTAAACAGAGTGAACAAGGTTCTAGGACTAAGTTGAGTGAACAAGGTTCCTGGACTAAGTGGAGTGACCAAGGGACCATGACAAAGTGGAGTGACCAGGGCTCCAGGTCTAAGTGGAATTACCAAGGTTTCAGGACTAAGTGGATTGTCCATGATTCCAGGACTAAGTGGAGTGACCAAGTTTCCAGGAGTAAGTGGATTGACCAAGATTCAAGGACTCACTGGAGTGACCAGGGTTCCAGGACTAAGTGGAGTGACCAATCATCCAGGACTAAGTTGAGTGACCAAGGTTCAAGGACCAAATGGAGTGACCACATTTCCAGAACTAAATGCAGTGACGAAGGTTCCAGGACTAAGTGGATTGACCAAGGTTCCAGGACTAGTTGAAGTGACCAAGGTTCCATAACTAAGTGGAGTGACCAATATTCAAGGACTAAGTGAAGTGACCAAGGTCCAAGGACTAAGGGGAATAACCGACGATCATGGACTAAATGAAGAGACCGAATTTCCAGAACTAAATGGAGTTACCAAGGTTCCAGGACTAAGTGAATTGACCAAGAATCCAGGACTACATGGAGTGACCATGGTTATAGGAATAAGTGGAGTGACTAAGTTTCCAGGACCAAGTGGAGTGACCAAGGTTCCAGGACAAAGTGTAGTGACCAAGGTTCCAGGACGACGTGGATCGACAAATGTTCCAGGACTAAGTTCAGAGAACAGTGCTCCAGGACTAAGTGGAGTGACCAAGATTTCAGGATTAAGTGAAGTGACCAAGGTTGGAAGACTGAGATAAGTGACCAAGGTTCGAGGACTAAGTGGCTGACCAAGGTTCTAGGACCAAGTGGCGTGACCAAGGTTCCAGGACTGAGTGAAGCGATGAAGTGTCCAGAACAAAGTGGAGTGACCAAGGTTCCAGGACTAAGTGGATTGTCCATGATTTCAGTACAAAGTGGAGTGACCAAGGTCCCAGGACTGAGTAGAATGACTAATCTTCCAGGATTAAATGGAGTGACAAGGGTTCCAGGACTATGTGTAGTGACCAAGACTCCTGGTCTAAGTGGAGTGAACAATTTTCCAGACTAAGTGGAGTGACCAAGGTTCCAGGACAAAGTGGAGTGATCAAGGCTCCTGGACTATGTGGAGTGACCAAGGTTCCAGGACAAAGTGGAGTGATCAAGGCTCCTGGACTATGTGGAGTGAACCACTATTCCAGGACTAAGTGAAGTGACTAAGATTCCAGGACTAATTGTAGTGCCAAGGTTCCAGAACTTAATAAATTGACCATAGTTCCAGGACTAAGTAGAGTGACGAAGGTTCCAGGGCTAAGTGGAGAGACCAAGAGTCCATTACTAAATGGACTGACCAACTTTCTAAGACTAAGTGGAGTGACCAAGTTTCCAGGTCTATATTGATTGACCAACGTTCCAGGACTAAATAGTGACCAAGGTTCCAGTGATAACCATATTGACCAAGGTTCCAATTCTAAGTGGAGTGACCAAGGTTCGACGAATGTGTGGTTGACCGTTGTTCCAGGGCTAAGTGGTGTGGCCAAAGTTCCAGGACTAAGTGGAGTGACAAAGGGTACAGGACTAAGTGGAGTGACAAAGGTTCCAGGAATAAGTGGACTTAGCTGGGTTCCAGGATTAATTGGATAGACCAAGGTTCCACGACAAAGTGGAACGACCATGGTTTCAGGATTAAATAGAGTGAGCAAGGTTCCAGGAGGAAGTTTAGTGACCAAGGTTCTAATACTATGTGGAGTAACCAATGTTCCAGGACTAAGTGGAGTGATCAAGGTTTCAGGACTAAGTGGAGTGACCAAATTTACAGAACTAAATAGAGTCACCAGGGTTCCAGGACTAAGTTGATTGACCAACGTTCCAGGACAAAGTGGAGTGACCAAGGTTCCATGTCTACGTATTTAGTGACTAACGTTCTAAGACTAAGTGGAGTGTAAAAGTTTCCAGTTCTATATGGAGTGACCAACGTTCCAGGACTAAAGAGAGCGACAAAGGTTCCAGGACTAAGTTGAGTGATCAAGGTTCCAGGACTAAGTGGAATGACCATGGATCCAGGATTAAGTGGAGTGACCAAGGTTCGAGCAGTAAGTGGAGTGAACTGAGTTCCAGGAGGAAGTGGAGTGACCAAGTTTCCTGGACAAAGTGGAGTTACCAAGGTTTGAGGACTAAATAGAGCGATCAGGGTTCCACGACTAAGTGGAGTGACCAAGGTTCCAGGACTATATGGAGTGATCAATGTTCCAGGACTAAGTGCACTGACCAAGGTTCCAGGACTAAGAGCACTGACCAATGTACCAGGACTAAGTGGAGTGACCAAGGTTCCAGGACTAGAGTGACGAGGGTTCCAGGACTAACTGGAATGACCAAGGTTTCAGAACTAAATAGAGTGACCAATGTTCCAGGACTAGTTGGAGTGACCAATATTCCAGGACTAAGTGGAGTGATCAAGGTTCCAGGACTATGTGGAGTGACCAAGGTTTCAGGACTAAGATGAGCGAAGAGGGCTCCAGGACTAAGTGGAGTGACCAAGGTTCCAGGACTAATTGGAATGCGAAGGATCCAGAACTAAATAGAGTGATCAGAGTTCCAGGACTAAGTGGAGTGACCATGGTTACAGGGCTAACTGGAGAGACGAAGAGTCCATGACTAAATGGGGTGACCAACGTTCTAAGACTAAGTGGAGTGACCAAGTTTCCAGGTCTATATGGAGTGAGCAACGTTCCAGGACTAAATGGAGTGACCAAGGTTCCAGTACTAACTGGAGTTACAAGATTTCCAGGACAAAGTGGAGTGACCAAGGTTCCAGAACAAAGTTGAGTGACAAAGATTCCAGGACTAAGTGAACTCACCAAGATTCTAATACTAATTGGAGTGACTAAGGGTCCAGGACTAAGTGGAGTGACCAAGGTTCCTGGACTAAGTGGAGTGGCCAAGGTTCCTGGAGTAAGTGGAGTGACCAAGGTTCCAGGACTAAATGGACTGACCAAGTTTCCAGGACTAAGTGGAGTTACCAGGTTTCCAGGACAAAGTGGAGTGACCAAGGCTCCAGAACAAAGTTGAGTGACAAAGATTCCAGGACTAAGTGAACTCACCAAGATTCTAATACTAATTGGAGTGACTAAGGGTCCAGGACTAAGTGGAGTGACCAAGGTTCCTGGACTAAGTGGATTGGCCAAGGTTCCTGAAGTAAGTGGAGTGACCAAGGTTCCAGGACTAAATGGAGTGACCAAGGTTCCAGGACTAAGTGGAGTCACCAAGTTTCAAGGAATAAGTGGATTGATCAAGATTAAAGGACTCACTGGAGTTACCAGGGTTCCAGGACTTAGTGGAGTGACCAAGGTTCCAGGACTAAGTGGAGTGACCAGGGTTCAACGACCAAATGAAGTGACCAAATTTCCATAACTAAATGGAGTGACCAAGGTTCCAGGACTAAGTGGAATGACCAAGGCTCCAGGACTAAGTGGAATGATCAAGGTTCCAGAACTAAGTGGAGTGACCAAGGGTCCAGGACTAAGTGGAGTGACTAAGGTTCCAGGACTAAGTGGATTGACCAAGGTTCCAAGACTAAGTGGGGTGACCAAGATTCCAAAAGTAAGTGGAGTGACCAACGTTCCAGGACTATGTGGAGTGATCAAGATTCAAAAAGCAAGTGGAGTTACAAAGGTTCCAGGAATAAGTGGAGTGACCCAGATTCCAAAAGTAAGAGGAGTGACCAAGCTTCCAGGACGAAGTGGAGTGACCAAGGTTCCAGGAGTAAGTGGAGTGACCAAGGTTCCAAGACTAAGTGGACTGACCAAGGTTCTAGTACTAATTGGAGTGACTAAGGGTTGGGGAATATGTGGAATGACCAAGGTTCCTGGACTAAGTGGAGTGGCCAAGGTTCCAGGAGTAAGTGTAGTGGCCAAGGTTCCAGGAGTAAGTGGAGTGACCAAGGTTCCAGGACTAAGTGAATTGATAAAGGATCAAGGACTAAATGTAGTGACCATCGTTCTAGGAATAAGTGGAGTTACTAAGTTCCAGGACCAAGTGGAGTGACCAAGGTTCCAGGACTAAGTGGAGAGACCAAGGTACCAGGACGAAGTGGAGAGACCAAGGTTCAAGGACTAAGTTGAGTGATCAAGGTTCCAGGACTATGTGGAGTGACCAAGGTTCCAGGACTAAGTTCAGAGATCAGGGCTCCAGTACAAAGTGGAGCGACCAAGTTTCCAGGATTAAGTGAAGTGACCAAGGTTGCAAGACAAGTGACCAAGGTTCGAGGATTAAGTGACTGACCAAGGTTCTAGGACAAAGTGGCGTAACCAAGGTTCCAGGACTGAGTGCAGTGACGAAGTGTCCAGGACAAAGTGGAGTGACCGAGAATAAAGGACTAAGTGAAGTGAGCTGGGTTGCAGGACTAAGTGGAGTGTCCAAGGTTCCAAGACAAAGTGGAGTGACCAAGGTTTGAGGGAAAAATAGAGTGCCCAAGGTTCCAGTACTAAGTGGAGTTACCAAGGTTCCAGGACGAAGTGGAGTGACCAAGGTTCAAGGACAAAGTTGAGTGATCAAGGTTCCAGGACAATGTGGCGTGACCACTATTCCAGGACTAAGTGGAGTGACCAAGATTCCAGGACTAATTGGACTGCCATGGTTCCAGAACTAAATAAATTGACCATAGTTCCAGGATTAAGTAGAGTGACCAAGGTTCCAGGGCTACGTGGAGAGACCAAGAGTTCATTACTAAATGGAGTGACCAACGTTCTAAGACTAAGTGGAGAGGCCAAGTTTCCAGGTCTATAATGAGTGACCAACGTTCCAGGACTAAATAGAGTGACCAAGGTTCCAGTGCTAAGTGGAGTGACCAAGGTTCCAATACTAACTGGAGTGACCAAGGGTTCAGAACTAAGTGAAGTGACCAAGGTTCGACTACTATGTGGTTGACCATTGTCCCAGGACTAAGTGGTGTGGCCAAAGTTCCAGAGCTAAGTGGAGTGACAAAGGGTCCTAGACTAAGTATAGTGGCCAATGTTCCAGGAATAAGTAGAATTAGCTGGGTTCCAGGATTAATTGGAGTGACCAAGGTTCCACGACAAAGTGGAGTGACCATTGTTTCAGGATTAAAAAGAGTGAGCAAGGTTCCAGGA